>NC_062290.1:76856462-77157842 GCF_902655055.1 Lutra lutra
AGGCAAGGGACTTGGAGTGCATGGCTGATACGGAGAATAAAGAAGATGACAAATGCATCCTTTTGTGGCTCCCTGCTAGAGGCAGAGGTGGGGGTCACGTGGATGGAAAACTGAAGTTTAGTTCTACTGGGGGGTCAAAGACGTGCAGGGGAGTGGAAAGGAGTGAGCACACAGAGTTGGTAGAACCAGAGTTAGGAATAGGAGTACATGAAAGGTCAAGGTGAAGCTGGCACTGAGCCCAGTAAGCAACATTGTATCTCTCTCGTTGTATCTCTCTAAAATAAGTGTCTAATTGCTCAATGTCCTCTGTCGAGAGGACTAAGTAGAACACAGGCTTCTGTCTTTAGTCCCTGGTCTCCAAATCCTGGCATATTTACTGTTCCGCCCTCCAGATTTAAAGAGATGGAAATAATGGTCCTGAAGTCTTTTTTTTTTTTTTTTTTTTTTTAAAGTTGGGGAGGGCATTGAGTTGTTAGGACTTCATGGCTATTTCAAGATAAAAATTAATTCTTGGTTGACCTTCTCCAGTATTAGATGTTACCAGTGTAGGATCATTTCCCAGATCTTGGCATCACAGATTTTTATTCAGAACATTACTCTGAGGTAACACTTCATTTAACAGGTGAGGAGAGCAGGTTGGTATTGTGGTGCCATATCCCAAGGGCTTTCTGGTTAATAATTTTACACTTCAAGGTGCCTCTTATCTGGTGATCAGATCTGCACCCACCCCATCTCTAAGAAGAGCTGCTTTGTAGCTAACCTTTTGGAAGCCCCGTGACATAAACTATCCGTTATTTTTAGGCACCTTGCCACAGGACAAAGACCATTGCTGGATAAAGGAATCAACAATCTTTGAATTTTTCCCTGGTCACAGCTGGAGAATAAACAATTTCATTTTTAGATAAAGATAAAGCTTCCAACTGGCTAGAATTATATTTCAGAATTAGTTACTTATGACTTCATTTTCAGTGGTTCCCAGAATATATCTATCTTGTTGACTTAGGCACGCACATGAAATACCCTAGGTTGGGGGCAGCGAGGAGGATTCCTAGTGTTTAGAAATGGCGATGAATCTCTTTCCACTACATGAGGCAGCTCACACCAAATTTTTTCTTCTTGCTTACAGGCAAGAGAATTTTGTCGCACACAGTCATTTAAGCATGGAGTTGCTTACATGGCATTCTTAAAGGTTCTAGAAATTCTTCACCCCTTGTCCTTCCCAACATCCATAAATTCCTTCTTGGAATGTGTCAGGAAGAGAGAGGAGCCAGGAAACAGCCTTGAGGGTGGATTTTTTCCGAGGACATCTGATCCTTACAGTTAGTGAGGCCAGCACAACCTGTCTTAAAAGAATTAAGAGAACTCTGACTGCCAAACCAAAGCACTTCCAAGCCCTAGGTGTTTGAATTCCAGCACTGAAAAGCATTTATCCATTCATGTAGCATGGTGACTTAACCGGTGCCCAACTCAGATGCTACTGGAGCCAGCAATCATCCCAGAGGGCTGAGAATTAACTCATTTGGAAAATTATTCATTCTCGCATTCAACACAGATAAATTGAATGAGTGCTAAGATAGCCCAAGGGATAGTGAGGTGTTTGAGAGACCCATGATGGATCATTCTTGCTCTCATTAAATTCATGGTCCAGTAAAGAAAACAGACATGTCAACAGATAATTAGAGGGAAGAATGATAAATGCTAAAATGGACCATTATCCAGGGACCGTCTGTGCAATGTTTGAGAATATCTATTCTAGAATCAGTCGAGTACTATTGAACCCTGGTTCTGCCACTTGCTCTCAGTTTGACCCCTATGGAATTGCCATTTTTGTAGGTCAGAAATGGTTGGATAGAAGGCAACTTCATATGGTTCCATCTAGTAGCTACAACCTTTGATATGTAACTTTGCCTCTCTGAGACCCAATTTTCTTGTTTGTAAAATGGTAACACTAGTATCAACCTCACAATAAAGTTCTCTCAACTGCAAGTGGCAGAAAATGAGATTAAATGAGATAATATATGAAAATATTTAGGACAGTGCCTAAGGGGGGAGAGATCTCAGAAATCTGTGCGTGTTGTTATTGTGTGATGGTTTGTGTCCTTGATTTGGAGAAGGCAGTTATTAGAAGGCTAGTCTCTGAAGGATGGGAGATTTATAAGAGACGGCGGGGGAGCCCCCTCTTGCCCACTATTCCTTTTTCCTTGGAAGTGTACCATTGTTAGTGCTTCAGTTTGTCAAGGGAGAGGGATACTCTGAAATCCACAGTGGAGTGAGAACTTTGAGGTTCCAGCCCTGGTTTTTCTCCTGGTTTATTTATTCTCATCTGGTAGCAAGAAAGGCAAGTCTGTGAGCCTAGGGTGGGGCTCTTTTCTGGGAGGTCAGTACCCTGGCCAAGAGGCAGTGCTCCTCCTGGGATGGTTGTCCATGCCGCTCCGCCAGGGATTTCTTCAGAAGAGGCTACTTGCGGTTTACTCTTTTAAGACACTACTCCTGATGGGAAACGTTTGGCTCAGCTTCTCAGCACTTTCCACAGACACAGACAGACATGAGTGAAAATAAGATTTGAGTGGGGCTTAAAAGCAACTGTAGAAGATCATGGAGTTGGGGGGTGGCAAATCTGTAGCACCAAAACACATCCTTCTAGTATATGTGGCAGGCATTGCTAATCAGCACCTATCCATTTCCACAGAGCCCTGCTTCCCAGTTGGTATGAACACATCCCTCCAGGTAGATACATCTGAATCAGGAGATGTAGTACAGGCCTTGAAAGGGAATTACTGAACTGAAACCTCAGAGAAGGTCGGTAGATAATTAGTGGTAAAGTTGATATTAAAACCCAGAGATCCTCCCTCTTGGTCAATGAATTTGATTGAGGTTTATCTCTTCCCCCTAGCTACGGAAAGCCCTTCAAAAATAAGGGCATCTGAGAGGTTTCTAGTAATTCTTAGTCTGGGGTCTTTGTAAAGATACTTCAGAAAGAAGTATCAGCAAATAGGGTCTTGGAGAGATTCTGTGTTAAGAGATTTCCAGGTTTCTTGGTCCTGTAAGGTTTCTTCAGTTTTCCATCCATCCATCCACCCATCCATCCATCCATCATCCATCCATCCAACCAACCAACCAACCAACCAACCAACCAACCAACCAACCATCTTTTCAGTACATAGTTATTAAATACCTACCATCTGCCTGGCCTTGAGTGAACCATGAAGGATACAACAATGAGGAAGATCAGCATGTTCTAATCATAAAGCTTACAATTTCCTCCTGAAAGCTCACAAATGCAGTGTTTTTAAAAAATTATTATTTTTTATCTTTTCAGAGAAAGAGAGAGAGGGAGAGAGAGCGTGCATGGATGTGTGGGGTTGGGGAGGGGCAGAGGGAGAGAGAGACTCTCCAGCAGGCTCCATGCCCATCAATGGACAAATGGGAACCTGACGTGGGGCTCAATCTCACAATTCTGAGATCATGACCTGAGCAGATATCAAGAGTCGGATGCTCTACTGTCTGAGCCACCCAGATGCCCACAAATTTATTTGATTTTAAGTCCATGTACTGCGGATTTAATATTTGTGATATTCTTAAGTGTCATTGCAGATTGGGAACATGGCACACACTCTCAGGCTGACAGCAAGAGTCTAAGTGAGAAGATTCTTTTAAGGGACACTTGCTATTTACTTACTATGGGTTGCACACTGTGCTAAGTGCTAGGGAGACTCTGCAGAAGGACTTATTCTGTTTCCAGAAATCTCAGAAACTAGAACATACACAAGGTTCAGTAGCAGTGCTGGCCTGAAGAAGGAATTGAAGAAAGTGTCAGTCTGAGCATGTAAGCTCCCAGAGGGCTTCCTGGAGGAGGAAATGCTCAGAACCACCAAATGTTGATTAAAAAGGCCTTGAAGGTAAGGAAGAGTTTGAAATAATAACAAGGCTAATGAAAGTCATAAAAACGTCATCTATGACCATTCCATGTGTGCTTATTTTGCTAGTAAGTATCTTAAGTTTCCAATTTTAAATTCTTACAAAATGGTATGAGGCAGTATCTTTATTCTCATTTTGAAGATGAAGAAACTGAGGCAGAGAATATTTATGTGGCTTATACAAGTTCAGACACGTATTAAGTAGTGGTGTCAAGATTTGAACACAAGTCCATCTGAATCCAAATAAGTGCCCTAAATCATGGTCTTCTACAGCCTTTAGTGCTGGAAGGCTGGGGAAAAGGTTGTGGTTCAAGACCGGTCCCGAGCTCTGTCTCCATAACTTTCAAACACCTGGCTCAACTAGGAAAATCTCTGGAGATGCTGTCATAGCCCAGTTATCAATGAGAGAGGGTACCAGATATCTTGAAGGCTGCTCAAGAGCCCCTTTGCCATCTCTGAGTGGACAAATCTATTTGTCCTTCAAGACAGAGCTAAAAAAAGTCATCTATTGTTAGAAGTTTTCTTGGGTAATTTTTTCCCTCTGAATTCTCTGAGTTCTTGACTTCATATGATCTCCATCATGTGTCATTCTAAAATTGATTTTGGGTGACTCATTACATATGTATATCTTCCGCTTTTAGAGCACAAGCCAATTCTATCTTGTATTTATGTTGGACTATAAGGAGTTAGATTGAATGGAATCTGTCATCTCCATGTAGACATGAACTATATCTGAGTCATTCATCTCCTACTACCCAACACCAAGCTCAGTGTTTACAACATAGGGAAGGCACAATATGTTTATATTTACATGAAATAAAGCTGAATATATTTCTTGCTTTGAACTTACACATAGCAGGGGTACCTATGCATGGAACGACTGAATGAACAAATACTCTTATTTTCCTGATAGCTCTCGGAGAATTAGTTCTCCCATGATCTCTTCTAAGACAAGATGTATCAAGGAATTGACTATAGCTGCACCCCAGGAATTACTTCATTTTAATTCACTCAGCTGTTCACTGAGTACCTACTATGTGCCAGATACTACACTAAGCACAGGGTGACCAAGACACATTGGGCTTCTTCCCATGAGACTCCAGGCAACACCTCAAGGGTTCTTGAGAGCCTGGTACTGTCTGTGTTGAGACAGACCTTCCACAGGAACAAAGTAAACTCAACTAGACCTTTGGCAGGAGATGAACTCAACCAGGGCTGTGATGTACTCAGTGTAAAATTCTGGTTTGAATGGGAGTGAACCCTCTTGGGTTATTAGTCAGCAATTCCTTCCATTCCAGAGCAGTATTTGTTGTTGGTTAGATTAGGTCACTCCCTCTCCTTTTGAATTTTGACTTTTCACTACTTATTTTTCAGTTCCCAGAGATCTGAGGCTCTACTGAGACCACATAGTGGGGAGTGCAGCAGATCAAAGGGCTAGAAAATGAGCTTTGAGGCACAGTCCTGCCAACCACTCACTGTGGGACCTTGGGCAGGTCCCATCCACTCTCCTGTCAAATAAGGAAGAGTGTGCATCCCCAGTCCTTGACTCTTTGGTTCTAGGGACCTGTGATCCATTGCTAATTTGGCAATATTTCTGCTGAACTTAAATTTGGACTTCATTTTAGACCCATGTCAAGTAGCCAATATTAAGTACAGCCCTCTGCTCCCCACAAACTGTTTCTTTCTTTTGCTGTTTGGCTGAAGGGTTGGTGGTACTTTGTGGGTTCCTTCTTCCCATCCCCCAAACAGAAGTTTCCTTACCAACCCAATTAAACTCACAAGTCTTAATCCATAAAATATTTCCATCCAGACACAATAATGAGATTCATATTTGTGGTTTAGTATACCTAAGAAAAGCTCAGATGAAATATGACTAGATCCATTGATACATTTAGACCACAAACTGCCCTGGTGTGGTCTGGTTTCAATTTCTGAAATAAAAATTCTGCAGAGCACTTGCTTTCTCTCTCCTCTTTCTTGCCTAGACAGAAAGGAAAATAAAAAGTGGGTCTGACCAAGTGGCAACAATATAGGCTCTTGTAAAATTCTGGAAAATTGCTCCAAATGTAAATTTCAGTTCATTTCCTAATGGAACAATGACCTCCTCTGGCCTTCATCCAGAATTTCAGGAAATCTAGTTGACTCTACTGGAAGTAGGTTCCTGAGCTCTTGAGCCAAAGCAAAGAGATTAGAGCTTTGTCTAGAAGGGATGGGTTACAGACTGACTCATGCCTCAACGTTATATAAGAGACCTTCTAAAAAGGGCTCTGGGACATGATGACCCCTGTGAAACTGTTGTTAGCCACCCAATGCCAGAGATGTAGCCTTGTAAGACTTTGAAAATTCTTAAGGAGGCACTGGGATGGGATAGAGAAGAACATAGCCTTTCGAGCAGAAAAACTGGAGATCAAAGTCTGCTTACCTGCTGGGGAGCCTTGGACTAAAACCTATAATGTTTCTGAATGGTGGCTTCTTCAGCTATAAAATCAGGATCTTTCCAGGGTTGTTGGAGACAGTGACTAGAATAATAGAGTTATGAGTGCTACCTAAATGTTAGTATCTGTTCTGCTTTTCTCTTCTCTTCCTCTGTGGCTTCCCTTATTAGGGAGCTCTTCAGCATCAGACATAATAGAAAATAGTAATATTATAGAGGTGGTTCAAACATCGACTGAGAGGTTGAACTGGTTTGGGACACAGCTGAGTTTTAGCTTACTTGTCAACCTCAGTCAGCTGATATGGCCACTTGGCACCATGGCCTCGTCTGGACTCAGGGGTAAAAGTGTTGCGATGGCTTAGTAATGAACTCCATGGGTCGTGAAGTGAGAGAGCATTGATATGTGTGCTAAATATTTGGCATAGCAAGACTAGATGGCTTTGGCAATCTTTTCTGAGCCAATGTGCTGATATTTGAATGAATGGAATGCCGATTGAGACCTGAGACAGAGGGAACCAGATGGAGTGTCTGATGATATAAAGGCCGGTATGAATCAAGTGCAATAAAACTTGATGCATTTTGATAGAAGTTGACTCCTGAAATGAAACTATGCTTCTAAAATTGGAAGCAGGACACTGGACTCTCAGGGAAAACTAGCACTGCTCTGGCAATTAATTTGTGTGATACTCACACAAGGGAACATACTTTCATTGTCTGTTCTCTCTTTCTCAAATGGGCCCATTTCTGTGCTTCAACAGGAGCTAATACCGACTGAACACACCTGTGCCAGGAATCGTGCTGCCTGTCTTACTTGGGTTATTTTGTTGAATCCTCTCCAAGGCCTATGAAGTAGTTACCTTTCTTTGTTTGTTTGTTTGTTTATTTTTCATTTAGGGATGAGGAAACTGAGGTTCACACCGCTCCAGCTCACAGGGCTAGAAAGGGGCAGCAGGGATTTATTTCAGAGGGACAGACTCATGTGTTAGAGAGCCATTCCTAACCCTCAGCTTTGCTGCCATCTTTGACTGATGTCAAAGTGTGGTCTGCACAGCAAAGCAAAAAGGCAAACTTCAAAAGGACCCAGGGTCAGGGTCCAGGGTAACTATTGACAATAAAAGACCTTTACTTCCAGAGAGAGCTGGAGAAGCTGCACATGAGCCTGAAAAATAGATATTTTTAACCCCTGACTTGGGTTTAATTAGCTGTATAACTTTAGGTGGCATTTTGTAAAATGTAATCTACAACATGTTGGCAGGTATTAATACAAGGGGAAAAAAGATTTCCTCGTTAAACATGTTTGGAAAATGCTATTTTAAACCAAATGTTATTTTAAACCTAACAAATTATACAGCTTTGTTTACTTCAGGGTTTTCCAGGGTCTTAAATGGGTTTGTGTTCATGGGAAATCTCCAAGAGGGGGAGAGTTTATAGTGTTTTCCAAACCCACTTGATTATTTTGTGTTTGAAGTATGTCACAGGATTCGGTTTGGTGGCACACAATGGGGAAAGTGCAGATTTGGAACAAATCTACACCCTCCTCCTTCCATTTCCTTACACGTTAGATGGGAGTAATGATGATATTCAATCATGGCCAGTCTCTGAGTGCAAGGCTTGTGGATGGAGACTCTTCACCAATGTAAACTGTGAGTGAGGCAGACAGTGTCACGCGTATTCTCTGACTGGAACTTTACAGATGCCCTTTTTATTTTAAGATTTATTTATTTATTTGAAAGAGACCCTGAGCAGGAGAGGCAAAGGGAAAGGGAGAGTGAATGTCAAGCATACTCAGTGCTGAGTGGGGCTCAATCTCATGACCCTAACATCACAACCTGAGCCAAAACCAAGAGTCAGATGCTTAACCAACTGCACTCCATTCAGGGCTCGCAGCAGATGCCCTTTAATGGTGATGGCAACCTTAGCCATTAGGAAGTGCTGTTTGTATTTTACTGTTATGAGAGCTGACGGCTTCAGAAGGTGAAATAGCTTGCCCAGCCACTAATTATGTTATTTAGAATTAAGAACTCAGTCTTATAATTCCAAATCCTACGCTCTTTCTGCTATACCAAGTTATCTTTTTAAGTAAGATTCACTTTATCTTAAGTTTAAACAATATTTATGCAACAAATATCACAGGGATACACAATATCACTCATGCAAGTAGAATTGTTGGATCCCTAAAATGGGGCCCCTTAGGAGGGCGGGGCTGGGGAGCCGGAGTGCATATGGCCATTTTATGTACAGTTTTGAACTTGAGGGGAGGCACGAAGCCAAATGTGCTATAATATCTATGTCTCAGGCAAATCTTTAAAGCCCCTGGAAACAGCCTACTCTCTTTGAGTCTGGTCTGGAGAGAAAGTGAGTAAGTGAGAGGAAGATAAAGTGAGAAGTAGCAGACAGAGGAGCTTAAGAAATCTCTCCTTTCTGGAAAACTGGCCCTCATGCTATGTATGACCAAAAAAAAAAAAAAAAAAAAAAAAAAGAGTACTGTTTCCAAGAAATCAGTCAAGGCATGAGAGTCTTGCAGAGGGTCTAGAAATTACAACTTTCATTTTTAAAAGAATGGACTTTCATGAACAAATAAGCAAATAAAGAAAATTGTGGAGAGGGGGGAGTCCTTTCTGGACAACAGCATTTAATTCAGCATATGACAGGGAAGTCAACAAATTTAGCCTGGGAGAGATAAAAGACAGAGGAGGTTCCAGGGGGAAATCGAGGGTGAATCATAAAAATGAATAACTCTTCTGTCATTCTTTGAAGTTTCTTTCAGTATTATGTTTTTGGAGGGGGACTTACTAGATGAGCCTTTATTTCTGTTTCAATTGCATCATATGTGTAAATATAATAATATACACCTTGCTAGGTTGTGGTGATTGAAAATTAGGTATCTAAAGTTAACACACTGGCAGGAGTCCGTATTATTTCTAAGTGACCAGACAGTAAATACTTTAGGTTTTGCAGCTAGATGATCTATGTCACAAAGACTCAACTCTACAACTGCAGAAAAAATAGCCATGGTCATGGCATAAAGGAATGAGCATGGCTGTGTTCCAATAAAACTTTATTTATAAAAATAGGCTGCCACCTGGTGGCTTCCTGATGGATGCTGGACTATAGTTGTAAAACCAGATACAGAGTGAACTGGACAAGAAGGAAACTAACCTTTTGTTGAGAGCCTTCTATATATCTGTTTTGTGCCATGCCTTATGCTAGAAGCTTTTTATACATGCTATCATTTATCTTGTCATTTGTCATGGCAACCTGGTGAGACAGGTATTATTATGCACATCTGAAAGTTAAATTGAGACTCAGGGAGATTCAGTGACTGGTTTAGATGGACAGCCGGCATTTGGACCCTAACTTGTGACTCTAAAATGCATGCTCTCAATTACTACCCAGGCTGATTCATCAAGCAACTTCCTGTTTATATAAGGTGAAAAAAATTTTTTTTAAAAGATTTTATTTATTTATTTGACAGACATCACAAATAGGCAGAGATATAAGGTGAAAATTTAAATTAGTGCTGCTCGGTAAAGAGAGAGATCAGAGCCCGAGCAGACACCTCACCTTCCATTTCCTAGATCTTTAGCAGCAATCTGGTGGCTGTCTGTGTGTAAGCACTGAAATATTTGACCTCTTTCTCCCAGAGCCTCTGGCTGGACCTCAAGTTTTGTACACTTCCCCTTTGGAGAATGCTTAAGCCAAGGTGTACTGTTTGCAAACACTTATTAGTTTTTAGGCAGTTGTTGGCAAGTTTCCTTTGGCCTGAGATGGGATTCCAGAGTCTGCTGAAGCCTGGCTGTGCTCATTGATCATCTCAGCCAAAAAGAGCTGCTAATTAGGGCGACACCCCACTTTACCTCTAGAGTTAGGTTTTCTTGCTCTGGGCATTCCTGTTTCAGCCCGAGTGGTTTGCTGGGCTTTTACCATAGGTCTAGATGAGTGAGAGCAAATTTATAGTCCTTTTAAAAATCTATGAAGCCTTGTGCTCTAGTGCAGAATTTACCAGAATACATTCCAGAATGTTTTTAGGTACATGTCCTGTGGAAAATGGCATTTGTGGTCAAGTAACTTGGGGGATATAGGTTAAACAAAGCTGAGTAGATTCCTGCTACAGGATTTTTTAGATCATGTACTCTTCTCCCCCAAATCTCCCACTGGCTTCTAACCACACTTAGAATAAAATCTAAACTCCCAGCAGAGTACCTACAGAGCTCATTACTTTGTTTTATTCAGATCTCTGCTTAATGTCATCTCCATGTCTCACCCTTTGAAAAGGACACCCCACTCAATACCATCTCATTGTCTGTTCCCTTACTATGTTTTCTGTTTCTTCTTGGCAAATACTTGCCTGAAATTGTACTCAAAAGTTTATTTGAGGGAGCGTCTGGGTGGCTCAGTGGGTTAAGACTCTGCCTTCGGCTCAGGTCATGATCTCAGGGTCCTAGGATCGAGCCCTGCATCGGGCTCTCTGCTCAGCAGGGAGCCTGCTTCCTCCTCTCTCTCTGCCTGCCTCTCTGCCTACTTGTGATCTCTGTCTGTCAAATAAATAAAATCTTAAAAAAAAAAGTTTATTTGATTCCTTATTATCATCTATCTTCTTCCTCCATAATGTAAGCTCCATGAGGAGCTTAAAAGGATCTTGCATGTCCTCTTATCTACTTTATCTCCACCTCCAGAATATGAGCTAAGAATTCCCGGGGTGCCTGGGTGGTTCAGTGGGTTAAAGCCTCTGCCTTCAGCTCAGATCATGATCCCGGGGTCCTGGGATCGAGTCTCGCATCGGGCTCTCTGCTCAGCAGCGAGCCTGCTTCCCCCCCCCTCACTCTGCCTGCCTCTCTGCTTACTTGTGATCTCTCTCTGCCAAATAAATAAATAAAAAATCTTAAAAAAAAAAAAAGAATTCCCAAGAACAGGACACAGTGCCAAGGATTCCCTAAACCTCTTTGTCCACAGAACACTTTTATAGTAGCATCTCACAAGAATGTTGCTCCACAGGCCACAGTTTTAGGAACTGCTTGTCTAATGGAGCTTTATTTCCCATGACCATTTCAACAATAGGTAGCAAATATGACAATAAAACATTCATACCCAAGTGTGAGTTTTGTACTAAGCAATGCACTCACCCTTATACCATTTAATCATCACAATAACCTTTTGGAGTAGGTGCTACTATTTTGCCTTTACTATGGATGAAAATGAGGGTAAGAGAAGTTAAGTAACTTGGCCAAGATCATGTTGATAAGAAAAGAACAAGCCCTTGAACCCAGAACTAATGCCAAAGCCATACTCTGAACCATTAGCTGATCCTCTCCTGTGCTGTGAATTTCTCCATGTCCTAAGATAGAGAACTCTTTGTCTCCATCCCTCCTCCCACTGGCTGTAGACTGATCCTTGTTACAACCTCCAGATAACAGGATCTCCTGTGACTCAGCCTCAAATCCCCAGACAGGCCTCCTCTGTCCTTGGTACTGGTTTTTCCAAACCCCAGGCAGGGCGTGCTTTGATCCAGAAGCCTCCTCTGAAAGCAAGGGCATTCCTTGAAGTCTGTGCCCTGAGATAGTTTCCTGTCCCAGAACAGGGCTGGCTTCCTTCTGTCATAAGTCACGACAGTTGACTACACAGTAGTAGTAGACAGTAGTAGACAGTAGACAGTAGTCTACACAGTTGGAAGCCCAGAGGGCAAGACATGAAAACAACCTCAAGTTTTGGGCTTTCTAAATAAACTCTAGTGAGGAAAGAGAAGTCCAAATCTGGGACACAGTAAGAACTCCTGTCTGTGGTAGAAGGTTAATTTTATTCCAATTGTGCTCAATTTCAGATGAACCAGATATAAATTCTCCTTTCAAGAACTATACTGGCAGGAGCAGACAGCCAGTTCCAGAATGATAAGGGTGATGACAGAAAAAGATACAGGGTAGAATGGGATGACAATAAAAGGACATCTCCTCTATCCGGAGGAGAGAGGTGGTTTTTGAACTGAATTTTGAAAGGAGATTATGAATAGGTAAAAAAACACAGGGAAGGATATTCTAGGAAAGAGGGAGTGGCATTTTCTAGGGCATAAAAAATCATGAAACAGTTGGTGTTGAGAGCAGGGATTACAGCTGAAGTACAAGATGTGTTTGGAGGTTGGAAGCCAGACCATGAAAGAAACTGAATTCTAGGTTGAAGATCTGAATTTTTTCTGTGGCCAGAAGAGAATCATTTGGGAGTCTTTAGGACAGGGAAGGTTTACCTACAACCCAGGTTGAGGGACAGATTGAAAGGAAAGGCTGGTGGGATGGGAGCCACTGGGAAAACTATTGCTATGGTCTATCTGTGAGATGCATGACCTGAACTAGGATGATGAGGGAGGGTTAGGGAGGCAGTGAACTGATTTACTTGTTAAGGCAATAGAATCCACAAGATTTGGAATATGGTGGTGTAGGAAAGAAAAAGTGGAAAGGGAGAAAGAATTAATCCCAAATTTTAGTCTTCATTATATCTGCTAAGAGAGGAATAAGGTTGGGAAGGGGAGAAATTGGAGGAGTTTCAGATTTTGTCACTTCAAATGTCCTGCCTTTGAATGAAATATATTTGAAGTCACTGCCTTGGACAATACTATCCTGAGATATTCAAGAGGAATGATGGTTCCCCAGTGAAATAGGATATCTAATGCAAAACACCTGGCTCCATCTTATACATGGAGGGAAAGCATAAATAAGACACAGTCCACTCTAGTGGCTATCATAATTGTTGACTGCCAATCAACAGAAGTGCAGGTGGCTTGGGTGAACTTGTTATTGATAAGAAGTTGTCAGAAATAGTTGACACTGGAGTTCTGGAATGGCAGAGAAGCTCTGAGATGGGCCCCAGTGATGCCCCTCCTGTTCAGATCTTTGTGCAATTCTCTTCCCTTGAGTGTGGGATGGCCTAGTGGCTTATTTCTAACCAAAAAAAAAATATGGCTAAGGTGATGGGTATCACTTCCACAATTAAGCTGTACAAGATGTCTGTTTGTTTGCAGGCTCTCTCTCCCCCCTCTCTCTTACTCTCTCTCTCTCGTTGGCTTTGAAGAAACAAATGGCCATGTTGGAGAAGTCCATGCGGCAAGGAACTCAGGGTGGCCTTGGGCCAAAAGACCTCAAGAAACTGACCATAGCCAACAACCATGCACGTGAGCCTGGAAGCTAATAATTCCCCAGTTGGCCCTTCAGATGAGACCCCAATTCTGGCTAACACTGTGAGTGTAGCCTCAAGAGAGACCATGAAGTAAAATGTCCAGCTAAGTAAGCTATGCTCAGATTCCTGACCTAAAGAAATTTTAAGATAACAAACGGATGTTACTTTAAACCACCAAACTTCATGGCAATTTATTACGCAGCAAGAGATAACAAATACAGTGGCCTCTTGCCTCAACCCATATGTGCTAAAGCTGTTCAGAGAATAAGACTCCGATAATTTTCCCTTTTAAAATAATATATTAACTCTGACATTTTTTTATATTGTCCCTGGCTTCCAAGAGCAAGCATCAGAAGACTTCAGACCGAGACCTGACCCTGTTGCCAACTGGCGTGAAATCTTAGAGGGACTTTTCCCTCTTCTGAGTCTCAGTTTCACTGTCATCCAAATAAGGGGAGTTAAACCAGGCCAGCAATTTACAGAAACTTTATTATTATTATTTTTTTTGCCACAGAACTCTTTGACCAAAGGACATTTCATGAGGAAGCTCTGTGCACAAAACAGATAAAAGTGAAGGGCTTAAGTTAAAATCAGATTGAGTAGAGCCCCTGCTTGGCCTCCCCATCTCTCCACGCAGCCCCCAAATCACCTTGGAGGTGGAGCCCCGGCTTAGAGGCTGCTGATGAGCCCTTTTAATGTCAACATCCTCTAGGTTCTCAGGAAAAATTTTTTAACAAACCACCTGTGATTTAGAACACTCTCTAAGTGAGAACACTCTACTGTGACATCTCTACATCAAGCCACCTCCGTGTGACCATCCCAGGACCCAGGGCTGGAGTTTCCCAGAGAGCAGCTCGCTTCCCTTGGGGGCAGCACCAAAGGTGCCAGTGCCCAGCATGAGATGATTTTTACTTCCCAGAGTTCCCTAGCAGATGGGTTCTTTCCCGCTCCTTGTGTACCTGCTTCTCCGAGACTGTTTCTTCCCTAACCAGAAAGTTGTGGCTTTCTTGTCTGGATGTATCCCCATGCTTTCTTGGTGTTGCTGTTGTTGCTGTTATTTTGTATCCTGGTGCCTAGACTGGATGCAGTGTTTGGGAGAGGATCGGGCTGGCTGAGAGCCCAGGGCTGCTTCGAGCTCCCTTGTTCTGGCTGTGGTGTGTCACTTCTGCAGGGAGGCCACGTGTTCCTGCTGGACCACATGCCTAGAAAGTTCCCCAGTGCACTGCTACGAGCCAGGAGGTCCTTATGCTGCACATGTAGGCCTAGAGCTCTGAACAGAAATATACTGACTTGCGCTCAATATTCAGTCCCTGACATCTTTCTTTCTGCCAAGTATGGTTTTGACCCTGAACATACCCCTGGATGATAAAATTTGAGTTCTCCTCCTCCTCCCAAGGATCCCCTGGCCTGAAGTCCAACACTGGCAATTCTCTTATCAGTTAAGCATTGCTCTCTCTACAGAACTGCCCTTTAAAAATGTAAATATTCCCCTGGAGAGTAACCTGCTGTCTTTAACTTCCTTCTTTTCTGAAAAAGGGAAGAAAACCCAAGGGCTGAGAGGCACAGTGAAGGTATAGTTGTGGGAGCTTTCTACTCTCCACGTTGTGCAAATGACAACCATTGTAGCCTCAGTTTACCCACCTGTAAGGTTATCTATGGTTGCTGGGATAATCTAAGAGTGAGGCATGGGAAAGTCATTTTATATGTTTATAAATTTATGTGCATCCTACTTTGTCAAAAACTGACCCAACAGAGAAAAATGCTTCAAAAGCCATGGAACATAGTTCAGAAGCGAGGCAATGCTGTGCTATTGTTCCATTTCCTTTGGGACGGCAGAGAGTTTCTTCAACAATAACTTACTGGGGGCCTGGTACCTGTCAGCAGGTGGCGAGGCTTTGGGGAAAATGAGCAAGACACAGTTGCTGCCTCTCTGATGACCTTGACGTCAGGGGTGTGCAGTTAGGTGGGGCAGGGAGTGGATTATCAAAGTATTTACAACACACATAGGTCAGTCGGAGAAGCAGAGAGTTCTGAGGGAACCAGGAGAGGGGTAGCTGAGCCAGCCTGCGGGCTAAGCATGGCTTCACGAGGCTGCACTTGCTTCTGTGTGTGCACTTGCTTCAGGTCTCAGGCTGGTGAGGGGCCCCAGGTGTGGATCAGCCTTCACCCTGGGCTGCTTAGAGTCCAGTAGAAGAAACACATTGCATCAGGAATTATACACTAATTATTTCATTACAGTTTCCACAGGAAGTGAAACCAGAAGGAGCAAGTCAGAGATACCGCCAGTGGCTGCCCCGCTGAAGAGAAGAACACTGGGGTTCTCATTCTCTTTTCATTCTCTCTTAGAGAGGGTGTCTAGCCCTCTCTGTTACCAGAAAACGAATAGAATTAAGGTGTCAAGCTTGACGTGCATATCCTAATTTTTTTTTTTTTTAATTTATTTAACAGACAGAGATCACAAGTAGGCAGAGAGACAGGCAGAGAGAGAGGGGGGAAGCAGGCTCCCTGCTGAGCAGAGAGCCTGGGATCCATCCCAGGACCCTGGGATCATGACCTGAGCCGAAGGCAGAGGCTTTAACCCACTGAGCCACTCAGGTGCCCCCTATCCTAATGGTTTTAAGTATGTGTTCAGGACTCGGAGCTGGGTTTGAGTTCTGGCTCCGATATTTACTATCTGTGTGGAAGCTACTTAAACTTTTTCAGCTTCAGGATCCCCATGTTTGAACAGGGGGTGGTTACACTGGCTGGATGGTTGATGACTCAAAGGCAAAATGCCTGTAGAGTTGTTAGGAAATGTTAGCTATTACAATCACCCCCACACCCCAGTTAGAAGCCCTTCTTGGACCTGTTCACGAAGGAGTTCATAGCAGCCAACTCACCTCCTCCAGGGCAAGAATTAGCCACTGGTTTGCTCTGAGGCAAAGCTGTCAACTTTCAGAGCTTACTAAATCTCTCCCGCTCTTGACGCAGGGTGTTTGGGGGGTGGGAGTGGGTGTCAAAGGACCAGCCAAAACTATTCAAGTTACCATGGCTACAGAATTAAGAACCTGTGAATTTCAGGAAATTGCAAAAAATCTGAAACAACTTGGCATGATTTTTTTTTTTTCACTTCCATTCACAAAGAGACTAGAAATGCATGTGGAAGGACATTAACTCACACAGTTTGCTTTCAGTGTGGGCATTTTGCTCGTAATCCTTCACGGAGGGTCAAAGGATACACTGACAGTGCTCAGTGAGGTTATGACTAAGTAGAGGCCAGAGATATGACACAAGGCAGAAGGAAACAGAAAAACAATTCTAGGCTTGAGGCATTACTGAAAGAAAAGTCTGGTCACAAGGGTTGGAAACAGGTAGGCACACAGACTATTCCCCTCTACCCAGAAGTCGCGCGGTACACGCAGCCCTTTATGACAGGTAAGGCCTTTGGTCGGGATGGGGTTATTGCCTGGAGATGGCAGGAGTTTGATGGGGTTTTCCCTGTTGGAAGGGAGCCTTCGGCTCATGTTTCCCACATGTTGGAGATGTTCAGATTGGCTGGGTTTAGATTCACGGGAATCCCCTGTGATCTTTTCAAGTCGAGAAGTAATTGAACCATCACCCTCATCTCTAGGACTTCAGGGGAATTTGTGGCTTGGAGCCTACAACCCTTTATTTCCTGATTGTCTTGAGATTCACTGCCCCAAGGCTGGGCACACTGATCTCACTCTGTCCCCACATCAGCCCTTTTACACCAGGTGCTCAGCTCAGCTGGCTCTCAGAGAGGGTGCGGGGCAGGTGCGGTCCTGCTTCTCCAAGCAGGGCTCCAGCTTGCAGAGCACAGCAAAGTACGCGCCTCCTTTCCTGGGAAGAAAACCAACAGTAATGACCCGACTGCTACCTTTAGTGTCATTCTTCTCTCTCTCTCGGGGCTGAAATTCGAACTTTTCTGTTTCCAGGCAGAGAACTGCACCACTATAAGCTGACCTTTTCTGGGCACCATGAAAAATGATATATGCAGGGCTATTCTGTAAAGTCAATAGATACCAATGCCAGCCGGGGCTTCTCTACCATCTGGCCAATGACTGAAAGAGATCATTCACGGTTCCATAAGGGGTCAGCCCTGCCTGACGTCAGGAAGCAATGAAGCACCGTGGAAAGAAGAGTAGAGTTTTAGAGCGTGTGGGTTCAAAGCCAACTCCGCTCCTGACTTATGGAAAACCCTCATGTGAACCACTAAACTTCTTCGGGTTTTCACTCTCTGTCCATAAAATAGAGGGAGTGATTTATAACTTGCAGTGTTACACTGAGAATTAGATAAGGAATGACAAACTCTATCACACAGTTAGCCCTCAATGTTAATTACTGTGTGTATGTGTTTTATCCTCACCACAAGGAGCTGTGTATCTGGGGTGAGCTGAATGTCTGGTACTTTCCAAACTAAAGTGATTTCAATGTGGAGAGACTTGTGCTTTATACCAGCTAGATAGCTTTGCTTTCCTTGTAAGAAAACGTGGCTGTATTTCTACAGAAACCCAGGGGAAGAGCAGAATAGGTGTTTTTAGTTCATCGTGAGCATCAGAAGGGGGAGACTTAAGGGGGACATGTTTTTCATTCTGTCAGCTTGAATTCCCTTCCCAAATTCCATTCTGGTTATATGATCAGGCTACTGCTGTATTTATGGGTGGCCACAGCCTGGCTGGAGCGTAGATTTAGTCAGAAAGGAAGTTTTTTCCCCTTCTAAAGACAGCAAACGCAAGAAGCAGCAGCATTCAGAAGGCACACGGTGAAATGTGTTTCTGATTTGGGGGTCACCGGGACTTGGGTCTGAAAAGTGGCTCCATCACCCTGCATTCTAGGATCTGGAAAAATTATTCATCCTCTCTACTCTTCAACTTATGTCTTTATCCAATAAGCATGGTCCATTTCTCAGAGACGCAGTGTGGATGTTTCGTGAGATGATGTGCACAAGGGGGGCATAGAATAGACTAGGCTCTCCATGTATTTTGGCTACTGGTATCATTAAAATAAATTAAAATCAGCATCCCTTGTTAAGGCTTTTATGTTTCCCGTATTCTTGTCTACGGTCCTACTCGGGGAATCGTATTGATTCCTGTTCCAGGTGGGGACCCGAAGGGGCAAACTGCAATGCAAAACGGCAGCCTGAATGTGCACTGCCTTGTTTCATGATTTTTAACTGCATTTTGTGTCATTCAAGGTTCTGGGGAAATGTCCCAAAGGGCTGAGAACAATGGGGTGAGTTTCAGACCCTCCACTCCCACGTCAGCCAAAGCAGCCCCACATTTACATCCATATTGGAGTTCTGCCATCAATTTCATTTAATGAATGTTTCCACAGCTAAACAGAAGTTTGAAAACCACTGTCTGAGAACACGAATTTCAGATAAGTCCTTATAAACTGAGAAGCAAGAAAACTAAGAAAAACCTCCATTTATTGAGCCCCTACTACGTGTCAGGTACCGAATCTGCCATATATTATCTCATTTGGCCGTCACAAGAGCCCAGAGAGATACAGATCGTCACCCTCTTTATATGGACAACAAAACTGAGGGCTGGAAGATCAGTAACTTCTTTGGAGGGAGGAGACAAGCAGTTAGTAGAAGATGAGATAGGGAAGTTAGGGTTTTTCAAACAAAGCACAGAGAAAAAAAATCTTTAAAGACTGTAGAGTTGGTAATACCCCTTTTCATCCTTATCCGATTCACACTGTTCTGAGCAAACCAGAGAATATTCATACCGTGCACGCATTTCTTCCCCCAAACCCCATCACCCACCTGAAACACATACGGTCAAAGCACAGTCACCTCTATTGTAATGGGCCCCGATGCACACAATGCCAGCAAATTTCCCCCAGATTTCTTTAGTGCTGAACAAACCTCCCCCAGTCCTCCATCGGGCTGACCATATCCGAAGGGCAAGGCAGAAAGCTGGCTGGGGTGGGTAGCAGGTTTTATTTCTAAAGCACATATGGGAAAGCTTTATAAAAAGTGGTGGTGGGGGGAGTCCACAAAACATGAAAAAGAGGCATTCATTCTTCAAGTGGGGCTCCCTGTCCTGCTCTCACTAGGGACGGAGAGCATTTCCAAGGAGACCCCCCGGCAGCATCCTACTTTGTAGCGGACAGCTTTCGAATCTGCAAACGCCCAAACTCAAAATCTTGTGCATTCTGGAGTCAGAACCTGACATATACATCCAGCCCTGGGCTGTTCCCTTTCTCCTAACCTGTGCCAAAACAACCTTCTGCTTGTGAAATATAGCCAAGTCTCCAACCCGCCAGCCCAGTGAGACGCCCTCAGACCAGGGAGATGAAAAGAAGGGGGTTCGGGGTAGGGAGTGAGGAACACACGAGAAACAATCCAAGATCGCCTAAATGCCTCTTTTAACTTCCAAGGTGATGGCAGTGTTTGACAAATGACAGTGATTTTTCCAAACTTCCGGTTACTGAGCACTTACTCTCCCAAATGCTTTATGCTCCATTTCCTTCTCATAATGACAACAGAAGTTATTGTGCCCATTTTAGGTAAGTGGACACTGAGGCCCACAGAGGTTGCAGATTCTCATCATGGTAACATCTTTGATAGTGGTGGTGGGGACACCAAAATGACTGATGCCTGGCTTCGAAACTCGAGCTCCTAAGCCCCTTGTAACACTGAAGAGAGAGAGGAGCCCCTGTGCCCTTCTCAGAGTCTGCCAGGTAGATCTTCCCAGCCAGGGGGCAAGGGGTTTCTCAGGGCTTTCTGTGATGAGGAGTGAGGAGGGGGAGGTGATTCTAGAAAGATGCAGGGTACCACTGGCTCTAAGCACCCCAAGACATGCACAGGTACCCAGCCCGAGGATCAGTGAATCAGGAGATACCCACGGGGAGTCCCCCTGCCCTTCAGCATGGAAGTTGGGGTCCCCCCTCCCACCTAGTACTCTAGCTGCTCATCTGGCCCTAGGACTTGCCTCCTCCCTTCTGTTCTCCAGCCCTCCTCCCTCTCTCTGTCTAACCACAGGGAGGATGTCGTGGAATGAGGGATGGATACAAAACTTTTGTACACTGCAAGGTGAGCGCCCTTTAGAGATAAAATTTTATTGTTCTATCATCCTCTATCAGCCTTCCCTTAACCTATCCCAGAGCAAGACCACAATGATCTCCACCTTCAAATTCTACCAGTCTCCCCTGCAGACCAAAATAATCACAGGTGAATCAGCCAGGCAGGGAGTTAAGAGAAGATTCCCACTTTTCTTCAGGAGGACGCAGAGATAAAAACTTTACAGAAAGTTCCTTCCACGTGCGACTGCTCATAAAACTCAAACAACCCCTCCAAACCTCCAAGTCGGGAAGGGGTAAGCAGAAGACAGTCAAGGTGCATCTGATCATAACAAATACACCGTTTTGCCAACGGCGAAGACACGGAGGAAGTTTTAAAATGATGAGCCCACCGCTCCTCTGGCACCAAGAATGCAAACAGTGAGCCATAACGATCTTTGGTGATTGGGGTGAAACACACTTACCTCTCCGGAGTTGGGAAGGACCTAGATCCTTGAATGAACCAGCTCCATGGAGTCAGTGCCTGGCTGTGAGCAGCGGGGCTCCCACGTGCGCTGCCCCCGGCGTCACCCGCAGCCGCACAGTCTTTGTGCGAAGAGAGGCCGGTGTGAGTCTGCGCTCGCGGGAGAGCAGTGACAGTAGGCAGGCTGTGGCCAGCGCAGCCAGCTTTGGCTGGCTTATATAGCAGCTCCTGCCTCTGTAATGGGACGCCTCGCCTCCAGACATCCTTTCCTACTTTTTCAGTTGGTGAATTAAAGGAACAGCCCTCCCAGCGGAACAGGGTTAGCTCATGAAAGACGCACTCACTCCCTGCTCCCTGCCAGGAAAAGAACCCATTTGCATACAATTTATGGCAAAAGTAGGAATTCCAGCTTCCCTCCTCTGCCTCCTCCCCTTCTCCACCCCCAACCCAGACCCAGAGCAGCTGTAAGCTAGGTGTGATTTTTGCTTGGCTCCCCAAACTGATTTTCTCATTGTGAGACAGAAGCCCAGGGAATGAGAGGGCGCAGGACCGGCAGCTCTGGCTCTGCTGCCCAGGCGGGCTGGAAACTCCACTGCCACCCTGGGCTCCCGGCGCGCCGGGGCTCTGCTCCGCAGCTGCTCAGTGGCACCTCCAAAAGGAAAGGGGCTGAGCCCAGTTCCTGGAAAGAGGACCTAAAGCCCTGCAGAAGCCTGGGGTGGTTGGGTTTCTCTGGGCCAGCAGAGAGATAACCCAGGATTAGCTGTCAGCAGCAGGGCAGTGCAGGGAGCAGCAGATCTGCCCAGCTGGTCTTCTGGGCGGAGGGAGCTGTGCCCAGCTGCCCAGAGGCTTCACCCTCCCAGCACCCCCCCCAACCCCCCGCCCTACCAGGGGCAGCTTTGTGGACAATGCCCGTGTTCTGTGAGTGGGCCGGTCTTCTAAGTAACACCTTCTGGGGAAAACCTTTCTGAAGTTTTCTTAGTGCGGCAAAGTGTCCAGCACAAAGAAAAAAAAAGGTTAACAACTTAATCTTTGAGACATAAACTGAGCTTTTGCTCTCCAGCGTGCTGTGGATTCTTTCCAAGCTCTGAGTCATCAGTTCGATCGTTGGTTAGCATGCACTGAGGATCCGCAGGGCACACACAGGCATCCAAGGCAGTCGGGAAGCCTTGAGGGCACGGCACCCACGTTTCAGCTTGTCACAACGTACAGCAGTTTTGTGATAGCGGAGGGAAATGAGGCATCATGGAACCTGTGGCTATGGTTGGACCCACCCTTATTAAGTCTATAGTAGGTGCTCTGCGAGGCACTTTATGGATATTATTTCATTACAGGCTTGCTCAAGCCAAGCAGGTGTCGACCCCTTTTGACGCACGAAGAAAGGGAGGTTTACGGAAGTAATTCAGTCCACTTAGGGAATACACCTGGGAAGCATTTAGATGACAACACGGGACTCCATAGTTCTTTCCACTGTGCGCCACTGTCCAGGAACATTGTCAGATGATATTTAAGTGTTTTATGCCCTATTGAATTATAATACGGCTTGTACAAAAATCACTGCTCTATTTAAATATAGAAAATATATTTCTTTGTTCCATAAGAGCTAAAGGGAGATCCTTGTTTTTTTTTTTTTGATTCATTACTAATAATGAATGTATTTAATAATGAATGATGTAATGCCCATACTTGTTATTATTATTGCTGTGGGCCTCAGTTTCTCTGTCTGGAAAAAACGGGACAAGGTTAGGTCATCCCCATGGTTGCTATGGCTCTGTATTCTAGGATCTTCTGCTTAAGTGACCCTCCCAGACAGCAAGAAAGCCCATAAATAGTCATGTCATAAAACAGCTCATTTGAACTTTTGAACATTTTGGCTGATTCAAATGTTGGTTGTTTTGGAAGTTTTTAATTCTGTGTTTCAGCCAAAGTATGTTGCAGTAGCACGAGACTGTGTCTTTCAACTCGCAGTGAATGCTTCCTGGCCTCTTGGTTTCCCAGATTCAACCAAGTTTATCTCTCGGGGTTAGGGAATAAAACATTAGAACAGTATGTAATACATTTCATATGGCGAATAGGCTACATTTACATATAGCATGTAATCAGTGTATGTTTGCGATTATGTGTGTATTTAACTGCAGTAAGAAAGCATGCTAGAGGGTGCCTGGGTGGCTCAGTGGGTTAAGCCTCTGCCTTCGGCTCAGGTCATGATCTCAGGGTCCTGGGATCGAGCCCCACATCAGGCTCTCTGCTCAGCAGGGAGCCTGCTTCCCCCTGCCCCACTCTCTGCCTACTTGTGATCTCTGTCTGTCAAATAAATGAATAAAATCTTCAAAAAAAAAAGAAGAAAGCAAGCATGCTAGAAAACAGGGTAATAAATATGACTTCTGGGAACATCCCAAACCTACAGCGTCTATCCTCCCAGTCTTCCACAGGATAGACTAGGGGTCAAATACAGGTGTCTTAGACAATTAGAGGGAAAACAAAGCCAGGTATCACTAGACTGGTCCTCAAGGCAGGAATAGGTCAATGGAGTAAACACATGAGACTCTGAGTAAGCATTAAGTTACTATCATGGAAGTATATTCTGACAACATATGAAAAAGATGGCTAGCTTTATTTATGTATCTTTAGAAGAGACAGGAATTTTAGGAAGTTTCTCTAAAACCCATGTGGCATCTTGAGAGCCACACCCTGGCTTTTGTGTAAGGAGTGGTCCAGACAAGGACTCCTTTCCATCTATCTGTGCGCCTTTTGCTGCCTCTGTTCCAGGCAAATCTAGGGTCTGGATACGCTCTCCAACAGCTGAACCCTGGCTAATAATGCTGTACTCTACCCAGAATTCTCACCTCCACCTGCACACATCACCTATCGTCCAGTTCTGATCCAACTTCCCCAAGAGCTTCCTAGATTTCATCCACAAAAAGTGTTTCCAAACACCCTAGTATGTGGGAATTCTGTTAGGACATTTGTTATCTGTACATGGAAGATGGATGTCTAGATTTTTCCCCTTACACTCTAGGCTTCCAGAGGACAGGGATCACACCTGCTTTTTCTGTGCTGAGCACAGAGCCTTGGGCATTGCAGAAACTCAGGAAATAGAGTTTAATGGATGAATACAGTAATGGAGGAACAAGTGAATGTTTGACATGGTGTGCTATATCATTAAACATTGTCCTTGTTCATGCATAGAGTATGAGAGGGAAACTAGATTATCGTGTCCTACACACCCATTGCACAGATGAGGAAAGGGAACTCACAGAAATTACTTGCCCAAGGCCACCATGGCTGCTTTCCACTCTAGACATTACAGCAGGGGATCCTTATAGAATTAATAACCACTCACCCTCCTGTTTGGCAGAGGCCATACCTCTTGGCATCCGATCTCTTATGGTCTTGTCCTTCTTGGTACTGTAAGCACTTTCTTCCACATGAGAGGGTGGAGTGAGTGCTTGGAAACACCTCTGCACAGAGTGGGCCAAAGGCTGATGCTGTTGTTGCTTGTTTGCAGTCCTCGCTCATGGCTGCTGGTGGAGGCTGTGGTTTGGAGGCCAGAGGGAGCATGAGGGTTTGCCTCAGGTGAGATCATTCTCATTTCCTTGAAGGTCTGTGAAATGCAATGCTCTTTTTGTTTTTCCAGATGGATCAGCCAGTGAGTGGAATGTCGGTCAGGACTACCACTATCTGAGGCAGTCAGGCATCCATTTCCTTGAGAAATCTGGCACCCCCTTCCCACAGGACCCCCTGCCTCCCACTTGCTTAGCCACTCGTTCACTGTTCCCAATCTCCTCCTCTTCTTGGGATTCATCTAGTGTGCTAACTCCTGAAATGTGCTAACTCCAGAAATCCCACATGACTCTACAATTGCCAGAAATCTCTCCCAGAGCAATGAAGGAGCTCGGACCCAACACAACGGGCTAGTCATTCAATTAGACGCATTTGTTTGGAGTCAAGGTTCCCCAACTTGCTGTCCGCAAGTCTTTGTTCGGTGCTTTTTGTCATCTCTTCTCATTTTTCCTGAGACAACAAAGGACAAGAAGGCTCAAGGCATCATTGAATGAACTGCAAGCTAGAAGACAGCTTTCCTGCTTGATGGAATAGGGCAAATCAGCTGCATAATCAACGGGTAGGTAGACTGGTCAGCATAGCAGGGGGGATGGAGCTTTGGTTTAGAGTGGGTTCAAGTCCTGATGCACGTCAAGTTACTGGGTAACTTGGGGCAAATCCCTTCCTTGTCTTGGTTTTTAGGGTCCTGGTTACCGAACGAGTCACCCCTAAGGATCTTAGCAACTTAAAAATTTTAAGTAAAATAATCAAAGAAATAATTTAGAGGGCTCTGAGACTGCACATTCAATTCCCTGTCCCTAGAACAACCTTCCTTCCTCTTTGTCCTCATGGCAAACTCCTATGTTATTTCTCAAGATTTACTTTATATACTTCCAAGAACATTTCCGTGGCTTTCCACTAAGAGAGAAGGACCCCTCTTCTATTCTCATCCAGATTTTCATTTTTGATTTTTAGCACATTGTATATTTTATCCCAGTAGACCGTGAGGGTAGGCACCATACCTTTCCTCTGCTTATTAACAGATCTGTTCATGGTTGGTTCCTATGCCATGCCACTTGCTAATTATTGTGAATATCATTCCTACACATCATGGTTCTTAGAATGGCTTAGACCCACAGTAGATACTGGAGGTAAACAACAAAAAAACCAAAACCCTTTCTTGGAATGATTTATTAGATGATTGGAGACTTTATTGTTATCACTGATTTCCTCATCTATTTCCTCATTGAGACTATGAGAGCTTCTTCAAGACAAGAATTCTGCTTCCCATCCCAAAGCACTGAGAAGTCAGTTAATGTTCCCATGAAATGATTGACTAACTGATTATCTAGATGATGGAAAAGGCATAAGACTGGTAGTTTGGGGTTTCATCAGCTTGACCATCTACAAGGTGAATTACCTTGAGGAAATCATGTCCCTTCTTTGAAACTCAGATTCCCCATCAGTGAGACAGATAAAAGTTCCAAACCCTAGTACCTCTAAGCATTGGTTTAAATATGAAGGAAGAGAGTGGAAGAGAAATTGTAATGATTTATACAGATTTGGGGGATAATAAATGATTTTTCCCCCTAAAATTCCAGTCAGATGCTCACACTTTGCATCACTCAATTGCACTTATAGAAGCATGAATCCCAGGTTCTGTCTAAAATACTTCTGCAGGTTTAACAGGGGAGAGAAGGGAGTTGAAGCCACCTGGTGCTGTCTTGTCTTCTAACACTTTCCAAAGAAGGCTTCTTAGCTGGAGGCCCAAGGGGAAGAGGGAGGGTTCAAAAGATTAGCACTGGCCCATGAGAAGTTGGAAGGTCTAAAGTTGTGGATTCCCTCCAGATGGCTGGGGAAGTGGTCTGGGGCATGTTTACTGGTCTGAGCCCAGGCTGCAATGACAAATACAAGTGAGTCAAGCCATCTTGGGGCACAGTGCAGGTCACAGAGGGAATGCATAGCTTTGAAGTTAATGCAGATTGGGTATGTTGACTGATTTGCCGCAAATGAGTTAGATGCTCATGAGGAAGTTTAACTTATCCCTTTTCCTTATTCTTCTCCTTGGTTTTTCTTAGATTTTTGTTTGTGGACAATGGTAGATAATAGTAGCTCACATTTATTGAGTGGTCCCTGTCATGTAGGGCACCTTTTACGTCGTTGGCTTGTGTTCAGTTCTGTGATGTTTGCCATGAGCCTCCTGGATAGACACTCTTATTATTGCCCTCTTTCAGACGGGGAGTGTGAGGTACAGAGATGTTAGTAGGTACCTCATGCCAGACCCATGAGCAACAAATGGCAGCAAGAAGAAGATCCTAACTCAGGCTGTAAACTCCATCCTTGGCTTCCTGGTTTTGGGGGTGCTTCCTTACATATTTCACAGTTACCCAGAGGCAAAGATGACATGCTTGGACCCAGATGGACCAACCAGACAGACTATGGAGTTTGTGCATAAAAATCTAATGAGGCAAGAAGGGCTTTGGTGGGGGTGCCTGGGTGGCTCAGTCGGTTAAGCATCCAACTCTTGATTTTGGCTCAGGTCATGATCTCAGGGTCATGACATCAAACCCCACGTCATGCTCCACACTAAGCATGGAGCCTATTTGTCCCTCTCCCTCTGCCCTCTCCCTACCCCCACTCATGCTCACTCTCTCAAATAAATAAATACATAAAATCTAGAAAAAAAAAAAAAGAAGGGCATTGGTTAGGTGTCTCTGGGTGCTCTAACAGCAGGGCTCAGTGAGAAGTCCCCATCCATCCATGCTAATACTAGAGTTGTGAATGGGTCCGGTCTGGATTTGGTTCCCATCCTAATTCAACCACTAACCAGTTAAGAGAAGAAGGAGGACCTGGGCCATATTACTTAACTTGTGTGTTATAGGTCCCCCACTTGTAAAATGGGCCCAATATGAACTGATACATCTTAGAGTTGCTCTCAGGAATAAAGGAAATACACCCAGTCAAATGTTTATGCTTGCCACACTCTGAGTAATCTCAAAATGGTGGCCACCGACTCTTACAGACAAGTCATTTATTCTACTCTGGGACTTTACTTTCTCATCTTTTTTTTTTTTTTTAAGATTTTATTTATTTATCAGATAAAGATCACAAGTAGGCAGAGAGGCAGGCAGAGAGAGAGGGGGAAGCAGGCTCCCCGCTGAGCAGAAAGCCTGATGTGGGGCTCGACCCCGACCCTGGGATCACCTGGGATCATGACCTGAGCCGAAGGCAGAGGCTTTAACCCACGGAGCCACCCAGGCGCCCCTACTTCCTCATCTTAAATGACAGAAAAGATAATCTCAGAGTCATGTTCTAAAATAAAAATGTTCACAAAAAGAATGTATAGAGATTGAGACATAGCTTGAAATTCCCAGGTTGGCCAAACTGAGTTCACTGATTACTTTATTTACTCAAATAGCCCACATAGATTTCCCCTCCATCCTGCTATGAACGTGCAAAACACACACACACACACACACACACACACACACACTCACACGCGTGCATGCACATACATGTGCACACACAGGCGTGCTCACTGAGTATTTTCCCCGAAGGGATGTTTAGTGTTGGTTTGAGAGATGATTTATCTGGAAGAAGTAACATTAACTTCCTTTGAGTAGTAGAACTACATTTGCCAATCCCTCCTGTAGCCGGCTTTAAGGTCTCTGTCCTGCCACAGTTTTCCAAGCCTTTGTGCATTCTGTTTCCTTAGTGATGCTGGAAAATTCTCCCCTATTTGGAGTCAGCTGGAAGGTATCACTTGCCTCAGAGCTGGAAGCTCCCTCGGCAGGGCCTAGAGGTTGACGGATTGTATAGGGTATGGGGTTACTCTCCTCCTAGGGGAGCACCGTGGTCTGGCTTTTGTCCTGATGGGCAGTCCCACCTCTAATCTTTCCCTATGCCACAGCCTTCCAACAGCAGGAGTGGCGGCAAATAGACCACTTATATTTGTTAATAACATGACAAAGCATTAATGTTACTTCTATTCTCACGCCTACGTTCCCCCCTGATTAAGGGGGTGGGGGGGACACTGAGGTGAGGAGAGGTAAAGGGACTTAAAGTCACATAACCAGTATGTAGGTTGACAGAGGGTTTCTGCGCATAAAATACTGGGCTCCTTGGTTTCCACTGTGGAAGCTGTCCATATGGGTATTATTGCCTCAGTTTTGTGAGGTATGGTGACATAACAGAAGAAGCCCATCACTTGAAACTGGACAGACTTGGGTATCATCGGGGTTCTGTCATTTATATAGTGTGTGATGTTTCAAATGCCTTCACTGCTGTGAGCCCCATCTGGGTCGTTGCCTATAAAATGGGGGGCGAGACTACTCACTCTGTTCAGTGGACATGAGGACTACGGTAGGCCAATAAGCACCTCCCAACCCTCTGGAAGATGGCCACCACCTAATTCCCCAGAACTTCTAAATGTTACCTTTTATGGCAAAAGGGACTTTGCAGATGTGATTAAATTAAGGGTGGTGTCGTAAGGAGATTATCCGAGATGCAATCACAAGTGACCTTACAAAAGGTAGGCAGAGGGAGATGGGACTGCAGGAGCGGAGAAGGCAGAGTGACCAGGGAACAGGGATTGAAGGGTTGTGGCCACATGCCAAGGATTGCTGGTCCCTACCAGAAGCTGAAAGAAACAAGGAACAATTTTCCCCGGGGGGCCTCCAGAAGGAACTGGCCCCGGGGACTACTCTCGGCCCTCCAAAATGGCAAGGGAATAAATTCTTGTTTTTTTGTTTTTTTTTTTTTTTAAATATTTTATTTATTTATGTGACAGAGATCACAAGTAGGCAGAGAGGCAGGCAGAGAGAGAGGAGGAAGCAGGCTCCCTGCTGAGGCCTTAGAAATGGTCATTCCGCATCACCGGATTCTCAAATATCTTCTTAGCGCAGCTCCTTGGATATGACTTTTTAGGTACTGTCCGGAAGATGGGGAAAGGAGTGGAAGCAGGAGGGAGCTCCACCTCCCCCATTAGCCTGATAGTTTTGAAGTGGCCTCTGGATGGGCGAGTTTTGCAGTGTTGAGTGATTTAGTCCAGAGACAGGGGAAAAGCTGGACTTACCCATCACGTCCTTATCGTTCCAGCGGCAGCCTGGCCCTCATAAGTGTCAGGCTTATCTAGGCAGCCGCTCATCTGTAACTCTGAGCTCAGACCCCTCTGCCGCACACTTTGTCAAGCTGAAAGAGCTAAGAGATCCCTGTGCTTGAGGAAGAGATAAGAAAAGGAGGCTCGGAGCCGTGGCCTGCTCTGCCCATACACTGTGAATTGTGGTCAGCTGAGGCTAAAGTCCAGCGCTGCTGATTCTCAGAGCAATGGATCATAGGGAGGAAGGGACCTGTCGAGTTTCTGTGAGACTCGCAGAGGCCAGAGGAGTTGAATTCTTAGAAAATCCTTCACAGGGCGCCTGGGTGGCTCAGTGGGTTAAAGCCTCTGCCTTCGGCTCAGGTCAGGATCCCAGGGTCCTGGTTTCGAGCCCTGCATCAGGCTCTCTGCTCAGTGGGGAGCCTGCTTCCTCCCCTCTCTGCCTGCTGCTCTGCCTACTTGTGATCTCTGTCTGTCAAATAAATAAATAAATAAAATCTTAAAAAAAAAAAAAAGAAAATCCTTCACAGAGCTGCCTCTTCTTCTTCTTTTTAAGATTTTATTTATTTCCTTGAGAGACAGTGAGAGCACAAGAGGGAGACGCAGACTCCCCGCAGAGCAGGGAGCCCAATGTGGGACTCATCCCAGGACCCTGGGATCATGACCTGAGCGAAGGCAGAAGCTTCACCCACTAAGCCACCCAGGCACCCACACAGAGCTTCTTCTACTTAGAAAGAAAAGAGGTAAGAGGGTGGCTGGGAAGAGCGAGGGTCACTTGCCAGGCATGGCTCTGCCTCCCGGCTTCTGTGCACAATCCACAAGTTCTCTCTCGTGGACTTCCCTCAGATTTCCAGTTCACCCAGTGACCGCATCACTTGGAGCTGTGGTATCTGGGGACCAAAGAAGCCTCATAGTGAGATGCCAAGCCAGGCTCTCAGACCCCATCTCAGAGACCCGCCTCTCTGTAGGGGAAGTTCAAAGGCTTCCTAAATCCTTCAGAACTCCTGCCCAGGCTGGGAATGGACCCGACTCGCAGAAGGATGGTACACGGTGGTGGGGGGTGGGGGGTGTGCGCTAGCGTAAGGATAGATATGTGACTCACTGTCTGAAGCAGATGACAGGGGACTTCCTCCCTGTAAGTACTTTATAAGGAAGTTCCAGAGAAGCCTTGCTAATCCCCATGGACAGGAGGGGGTGGAGCCGGAATGAATCAGTGCGACAGCTGCATTGTGCGACCAGCAGAGGGGGGCTCACTTTGAAGCACATTCTGCCAGTAGCTCCTCTGTGTCAGTATCCTGTTGCCAATGAGAGATCTTCTGGGAGCCTGGCTTCATGAGCAGAACTCAGTAGTGAACGCATGCTTTCAAAGGAAGTGGAAGTACTTTGGTTCTTCAGCAAGTTGCAGTCTTGGTTGCCCACAGTGAGTCTCACAGATGATTTATGTGAAACTGCTGGTATTTGACTACCTTTGACCTACAAAGCTGGCACTTACATATTAGTTCAACTAGTGAACTCAGGCCTTGCTGAGATCCCAGCACCACAGCTGGGTGTGCACAGAGCACAGCCGCTCACCGCTAGGGATGCAGTCTTGCCCAGTGAGGCTATCTGCCATGGCCAGAGCCAAAGGAGGAGAGCAGTGGTCCCAGATATTCGAGGGCATGTAAAATCCTTGAATGCCTGAATGAACCAGGAACAACTCCCCACCAGCTGAGACTGAATTCTACTGGATGGTTGGTGACTATTGTTATTATTATTATTATTTCATTTTACCAGTTACTTGGGTGATCACATTGAGCAGAAAGGCAGGGTTGAGAGAAATGAAGGGAATAAAGAAATGCCATGCTTCTTATGCTCCAATGTTGCAGAGTATTAGATCTACTCCAGGGCTATAGACATAAAGCTACCAGCTTATGGCCAGCCATAGAAATCCTTCTTTCTTCCCATGGAGAACAATCATAAATGAGGTGATGAAGGAAGTTGCTTTAAAGGGAAGTTAGTTACATGATGGCTGGAGAGATGAGACCTGGAAGTCTGCCAGACTTCTCAATGCCCAGACACCTGCTTTGGAGGCTACCCTCTGGCTAGGAATTGTCTGTGGCTTAATAACTATTTTGTTTGTGCATCAGTTGTTTCCTTCTCCCAAGGTGCTGAGGTCAGAGGATGGAGAGTTTGTCTCTCAGACTTCTGAGTCCTTTTGTTCTCTCTATCCCAAACACCTAGTTTCCTTTAGGTAGCTTAGAAGAATGCCCAATGGCAAAATCATTCTCTAGGTCTCGAATCATCCAACAATATTTAACCAGTACCTTGAACAGTGACTGTCCTATAGCAAGCACTCTGTAGATATTTGTTTTATGAATGGTTGAATCTCATCATCTTTGAAACACAAGCTTGGATGTGAAAATCTGGCTCATGCTTTTTCTTTATAAAAACAGCCAATTTAATTTAGTACAGAATTATTGATTGTCTATGTTTTTCCTGTAGCAATAAAAATAATGACTGCAATCTTTTGTTCCTCATTGTTGGATGTTGCATGAACAGAGTTGATAGCAGTTAGAACTGCTGAAGCCTAGAATTGATGAGTTGAGGAGGAAGATATCAGACTGGTAATTTGTGGTAATGTGGTTTGGTCGACGATGCCTTCCCTCTAAGACGTCAATGTTTTCATTTTACAAATTTTATCTACTGGACTCAGACATGTATCCCACCTTGGGTACCTACCCGTAATGGGGCCATGTGACAGGGGTTAGAAGGTGATCCATCCAGCTCTGCAGGTGCTCAGAGCCCCATGGGAGAAGACAGACACTGAAACGGGTGACTGTGGGACAACGTGATACGTGTTGTAGTGAAAGTCCCTGTATGAGCCTATGATGCAGACCACAGAGGTACAGAGAACCTAATTTTTTCCACTGCTCGAACACCTCCCATATCAGGAGATTCATTATTTTAACAAGAAAATGCAGAGAGAAAGAGTGCATTGACCTTTTCTATTCACTCAGCCTTCCATAAAATGAGTATCTATTATGTGCCATGTACTAAGTCAGGTGCTAGAGAGGCAGTGAGTAAAAGGCACAGTCCCCACTCTCACTGAACTTTCAGGTTCATGGTGAGGTGACCACAAAACACATAAGTACACCAAAAGCATGTACTCATAAACAAAACAGTGACAAGTGTGGTAAAACAAGAACCAAGTCACTGTGAGAGGCTCTACATTGGTTCCTATTTCCTGGACGGACTTACTTCAGTCCTGAGGAGTGAGACTTTTTTAAAGTTTGTATTTTTTAAAAAATAATTTAGTCACTCCTTGTAGACAAAACTGATTTCTGCAGAAAATACTTAGCCATTTAAAAATACCTTGCTAATGGGGCGCCTGGGTGGCTCAGTGGGTTAAGCCTCTGCCTTCGGCTCGGGTCATGATCTCAGGGTCCTGGGATCGAGCCCCACATCGGGCTCTCTGCTCAGCAGGGAGCCTGCTTCCCTTCCTCGTTCTCTCTGCCTGCCTCTCTGCCTACTTGTGATCTCTCTCTCTCGCTCTCTGTCAAATAAATAAATAAATCTTAAAAAAAAATACCTTGCTATTGATAGAAAAAAAATGACATAAGCTATTTTTCTTTATTAATGATACTGGTTTCCTTTGCAATTTGCAGAATGGGAATGTGAATTTTTACTTTACTCATTTAAAACATATTTATATAATATTTATTTTGTGCTACGGACTTAAGTGCGTCCCAGGTGGCAAACTCATTTAATCCTCCTAACCTAGTGGAGACATACTATTTTCATCACTATTATTTCCACTTCAAAGTTAAGGAAATAGCTCAGGAACTCAGAGAGGTGAGATAACATATCTCAGGCGGTATGACTGGTAAATGGCAGAGCCAGGACTCAAATCCTGCCTCTTCGACTCCCAGAATCCCTGCTTATCACCACTACACTGCTGCGCCTTGAGGAGTTACCAAAGCAAATGAACTCTGACATGTGCCCATCTAATGGCGTGAGAACTGAGCATTTCCATCTCTCTATTGCTAGAGAGTTCGCTGACGCTCCCCGTTGTGAAGTGCTTTGCCCAGAGCCACACAGCTGGTAAGTGTCAGAGCTGGAATTAGATCCTGGCACCGTCCAATGCCAAGGACAAGCCTTCAGCTCCACGTTACCACTTAGGAGTCTTACAGCATAGGGGCCACCCCATTCTGGGGCAGATACTAGAAACATACAGTCCCTGAATCAAGCTCCTTCTCTTCAGCCTACCCTTTACTTTATTTGCCTTAAAATGTACCACCCCGTTAGGGGTTAATTATATGCAAGCTCTCCGTCTCTTTCTCATGTTGATTTACAAATGTGAGTTGGTTAGTCTTGTCTCAGTAAGAGCACAGGAAGTCTGATTCCTCCACTCAAACCCACCCACCTCCGTCTAGGCTGAGGCTGAATGTAGACGTTCTCATTAAATACTCACTGGTTTCAATCATGGACTTTGACATTTTTGTGACGTTGCATACATACTCCAAAGTGATGCACTAAGAGAACCCAGTGGTTCTGAGCTTGGGGTTTAAGTCACAGGGACCGGGGCTCAGATCCCAGCTCTCTTATTTTCAAGACTGCATGCTCCTGGTCACCTCCCTGGGCCTCTGTGTTTTCATCCATGAAATGGAGGTAAAAACCACTACATTCACGTTCTTAAGTCAGTGAGATGAAGCACTTACTACCATGCTCAGGACATACGAAATGCTAAACAACTGGTAATTATTATTGCTTCTAGATTTTTCTCTTTATTGAACTAATATAACCTGAACAAAGCTTCCTTACCAGCTTTTACTTCATCTCTAAGACTAAAGGAGCCGGGGACTTACTGCATTTTACTTTCCTCTTGAATTTTTCCCTGCTTTGATATAAAGGGGTCTGATTTGTTTCACTCTTCGGTTTATGCCCACGGTTTGGACCTGGGAGAGAAGGGGTTTTCCTCCCGAGGGGGCATTTGGAAACGACTGGAGATAATTTTGGCTGTCACAACCTGGGTGGGAATGCTCCTGGCAACTAGCAGACAGAGACCCGGGATGCTGTGGAACCCCTTGTAATGCATGGGCCTCCTCCCGACCCCCGAACCAAAGGCTTAGACAGCATGAATACATCAGTGGTGTTGAGAGTGAGCAGCCCTGGTTTATCCCCTCTAGCGCCTCACACATGTGTACGCACACATGCACACCACACACTGCACACAGACGTGCTCACACTTATGCACAGCCCCATGCCCCCCGCGCACATGGAGGGAACATATGTGTGGATCCAAGACGTGCTGAGCTCCGGGATGAGGTCATGCTGGGGAGACCCACACAGGCCTGCGGTGAGACACATTACATGTGGGGGATCTCACCATTTCCGCACAGAGCCTTCACCTCGGGATCGCCGCCGCCTCATATCCTGCTCTGGTCCCTCCTGAGAACATGGGAAGCCTCGCGGCAGATGGGCTTTCGCTTAGTCACAGTCTCTGTGGTCAGATCGGATTACATCCACAGCAGCTCTGGCTCTGAGAGACCCACAGTGGCCTGGTGCTCTCTGGGCTGGCCTATGACCTTCCAAACTCAAGCGGATCCCAAGACAGGCAAGGAGAGGTGTTCGTTTGCAGCTTTATCACAGGAGAGAAAGGAGGGAAACAGAAATAAGCCGAAGGATGCTGGTATCCTCTTTTGAGGGCAGGGACTGGGTGTTTCTCTGTGTGTATTTCTTGTGCTTACCACACCAGTGGCAAGAAGTCTGTAATTAAAAAAAAAAAGAAAGAAAAACACATAAGTGATAGGAATCTTGTAGGAGTTTGTATTTTATAGGAAAGGGTAGGAATGGGTGCTAATTCTTACTGGTTATAATATTCCAGATACTATTGTGTGCTTCACAACTATTATTTCATGTAACTGAAACAGTGATGTGTAGATTAGCATCTCCCCTTGAGAGCTGTCAGGATACAGGGCGAGTGAGGCTGGTTGACCCACAAGCACAGAGCCACTAAGTGACAAAGCCAGGATTTCAACCTAGGTCTCACTTCCTTCAAGGCCTCGGTCTTCACCAAGCTAGATGCCTCTCACTAGTGCAGAAGGCATGGCTAACCCAAGAGGAGTTACATGAGGAGCGATGGAAGGATCCTAGCCACTGAGGAGTGATGGAAGGATCTAGGACTCCTCTTGGCATTGCCCTCTAGCAAACAGGTAGAACAGGTGCCGGTAAGTCCCTCTGTCTCCCCTGGGCACACATTTCTCACCTGGCCATGCCGTTGCTGCCTTCTGTCTCAAGCTTAGGGTGTTTTCTGCCCTCTTCGTAGCCCATCCTCCCAGATTCCTTGCTCTTAAGTTTATCTGATGAATAGCATCATTGGCTCAATCGTGACACATCTGTAGGTAGAAGTAGAAAGTTGTAACAGAAAAAAAAAAAAAAAAACTTACACAATTTCTGTGGCTTAACACAATGGAAATTTGTATCTTGTTCATGAAAAGCCCCACGAGGGGGCTGACTCTCCATTAAGCAGTCACACCAGAATGCTTCCACCTATGGCTGTACCCCCTTGACTTCCTTGGAGATCATGCTTACTCGCAGTGAGCCAGCTGTAAAAAGAAAAAGGAGGACTGCAAGGATGGGATTACGGAACAGAGGCAGCAGTGACATTCCATGGGCTAGAACCCAATCACAGGACTGCACTCAACTGCAAGTTTATCTAGGAGACTTAGGAAAGGGAGGAAACAAATTTGATGAAGAGATAGACCATCCCTGCCAAAGTGGGGATCAATGAACTTGTTCTTGAATCTGGAGGAGACGGTCAGGGATAAGGAAGAAATTCTTGTAGGTAAGAGATCCGGCCATGCCCCTCAGATCTCACCTTTGAGTTGACGACTAATTCTTTCTATGTATAGACCTCCCTTCTGGGTGGAAACAGGGGCAAGGTGGTGAGCAACACTCCCCGGAGGGTTGGACCAATTTATAGGATGAAAATAGAACTCTTTGGGAAGAAGGATCGGTGGGGCCCGCTTATCTTCCTGTTCCATGTGAGCTTAGCCATATTGTGAGTAATTCATTGGCTCATTTATTCCACAAACATTTATTTGAGCATGTGAGGTGGTGGGGACCTAAACATCCAGCCTCTGCCCTTGGGGTGCTTACATTCAAGTGTGGAAAAGATGAGGAATGGGGCAGAATGAGCCTTGTGGCAGAGGTAGGCACAAACTAGATGAGGATCATCTAACCTAGGCTGGACAGAGGATTAACTGAGTCTTAAAACATCTTCAGAGCAAAGCAATTGGGAAAGGATGTTCTGGTGAAAGCCACATCATGTGCAAAGGCAGGGAGGCACAGAATAACATTCCGGAGCAGTGAATAATTCAGAAGGGATGGATACAGGATCCATGAGGGAGAGATGCAGCTGGACTAGATCATGATGAGTACCATGTGCCCGGCAGAGGAGGATGCATTTATTCAGCTTTTCTGACCTTCTGGAAAGGACAGTGTCCATGGGGGAATAGAGGGTTTCATGAAACACAAGGGAACTGCCCATGGCTGGCTCTGGTGAGAACTTGCTGCTTGTCCATATTGACTTGGGCCCCGCCAGCACACCACGTGCATACACCTCACTAGGCCAGGGACTTACTCTAGTCGCTTTGCCCTTGGAGCTGTTGTCCACACACAATCTCTGCTACACCTTTTAGCCTCTTATTGCAATAATGTGTGCAACAGAGGGCACTGATTCTCTACCTACTTGGGTACCACTCTTGGTTTTCCCAAGGACTCTCCAATAAAATGATGTCCTCCCTCTCTCCAGCCCCAGGGGACTGATAGTTGTTTCCAGTCTCCAGAGAAAAAGATCGAGTCATCATATCATCACTCTACAGCAACTTAACACCCCGTAGTCATTGGCATTCATGAAAGAGACAAATTAGAGGATGCGCTGGGAACTAGAATCTCAGTCTCTCGTTTGTAATCTATTTTTGGATAGGAAGCAGAAACACATGGAAAAGATTTGATAATGTTAACAAATGACACAATAGTCACTAGCTGAGCCAGGAAATGTTTCTTTCCTCACTCAAGTGCTGCGTTTCAGTTACACAGACTTCTGGGAAGACAGCCTTGTCATCTTATCTAAAATGCCATTTCATCTCCCAACGCTCAGCCCGAGTGCCACCTGCTCTGTAAGTCATTCCTCGATATTCCGCTCCAAATGCCTCTCTATATTTTACTCGTGTCTCTGTTCCTTGATTACTCTCTTTGCCAGGATCATAAATAATTCCTTCCATATGTGCCTCTCTCATGAGATTATAAAATAAGGTAACATTTATTATGAGCCTGCATGTGCCATGCACTGGGATAATTGTTTGACACTTTTTTTTTTCATGGAATCTTCTCAGATTGAGTGTGGGCAGATGTTACTAGTTCCATATTAAAAGTGAGTAGGTGGAAGTTCTTAATGCTAAGCCCTGGAGGGTTTAACAATCTACATCTTTATCTTGCTCTGCACAGTCCATCAGTATGGCATAACAACAGTTCTGAAAAATGATAGGAACAGGGACGCCTGGGTGGCTCAGTGGGTTAAGCCTCCACCTTCAGCTCAGGTCATGATCTCAGGGTCCTGGGATTGAACCCTGCATTGGGCTCTCTGCTCAGCGTGGAGCCTGCTTCCTCCTCTCTCTCTGCCTTCCTCTCTCTTACTTGTGATCTCTCTGTCAAATAAGTAAATAAATAAAAATCTTTTTAAAAATTTTTTAAAAAAATGATAGGAACAAATATCCTTGGAATTCTTCTTTTCCCTCCCCAAGCGATACAATATCCATTCAAGGCTTGTTTTATATTAGAAAACAAATACTAGGAAAGCTCAACAGTGGCGTAACCAAGGAGTCAGAGCACTAAAACTTGGGCTTCTGCCACAGGCATTTACACCACGGGACATCTATTGTTCTGTGCTTTGTCATGACACAGACAATGTTCAGTGACGTTGCTATATATTTTAGGATCAGATTTGCAAAACTTCTCTGAAACAGCCACGTGTCACAGTGTGGAAAAGGCTTAGGCATCTGGACCACTCTGTGTCCTTCCCTTTTTCGTCTTCTTTCTTGACCTTTAGCAAGCCCAGTGTGCCTTTCCCTTGAAAGAGCTTACAGGACACAACCCTTCCTAGGGTCAATCCCCGGTTAAGGGAAATCTTCAAACATCTGCTTCAGGCTCTCTCTTTCTGTGTGTGTGTGTGTGTGTGTATGTGTGTGTGTTGGGAAGGAGGCAAAAGTGAGGAAGTTGTTTCCACTCAGTAGTCTGGGGCCCACAGTATTGGAAAATTTCCCCAAAAAAGGAAATGTTACAAGAGCCTTTCTTTTGCAGAGCTTGGAGTGGATTCCTTTCTGTTTTTGGAAAAGCAGGTGTGAAAAAGCCATTATGTTCTCATCCATGGTCAGAAGGTCTGCTCAGACTTTTAAAACTGTGGAGAAAGCATTTGTTAGCCTCTGTTTCCAATTAGCTGGATGAGTTGGTTCCCCTGCTAGGGGAACATGGTCTCATGGAGATGATAAAGGCATCTTTACCATCCCCAGGAGAGGGAGGCTGGGGATGACCCTAATGAGTTAATGGCAAAGTTTGAGCTGATTTAACTTTTGCAATCACCCTGTTTGCAAACACAGCATCTACTATGAGAACATATAGTGTCCATTATGAGGTGAAGATGACAATGAAGATATTTATTTATTTAATACATATATTCTGATCACTTGTTCTATGTTTAACATTATTCTGGGCAGTGTGGAATTTAGATGAACCACAGGACTTGCCCTGACGAGACTTATAGCCTAGGGAGTAGACAGACAAGTACAGTGACAGTTATGATCCAATGTGACGAGTGCCATGGTAGAGTGGGTAGAAGATCTATGTGGGTGGGAGTCAGAGTGGGGGAAGCTTGCTAGAGCGTGTTGCACCTGAACAGAGTCTTGGACATGATTTTGGGTTACAGAGTAGGGGACAGGAAAGAAGGAAAGGAGTTGGAGAGGGGCAGAGAGATTTGCCCTTTTGGCATGTGGAGATGGGAAACAACATCCTGCAATCTAGAAAGGCTGGTGGGGAGCAGAGGGATCACTGGAGTTGGGCTGGTGAGAAAAGCAAGGTTGGTAGGTTCCCATGCAGCCCTTGAAAGCCATGTGATGGATTTCAGTATCTCCTACAGCTAGGTGATGGGAGGCCATTCCAGGATGTCAACAAGGCAGGGACAAGGATAGATTCAAGCCATAGAAATATCATCCTGTAGAACTAGAGGGTATCATGCTTAGCGAAATAAGTCAGTCGGAGAAAGACAAGTATCATATAATCTCCCTGATATGAGGAAGTGGAGATGCAACATGGGGGGTTAAGGGGGTAGGAGAAGAATAAATGAAACAAGATGGGATTGGGAGGGAGACAAACCATAAGTGACTCTTAATTTCACAAAACAAACTGAGGGTTGGTGGGGGGAGGGGGGTTGGGAGAGGGGGTGGGGTTATGGATATTGGGGAGGCTATGTGCTATGGTGAGTGCTGTGAAGTGTGTAAACCTGGCAATTCACAGACCTGTACCCCTGGGGATAAAAATATATGTTTATAAAAAAAAAAAGAAATATCATCCTGGCTGCAGGATGAAGTGGGGGTTCAGAAGAAGGCAAACTAGAGTCAGGGAGACCACTGAGAGGCCATCAGAATCATTTTAGCAGGATATGATGGTGGTTTGGGCCAGGGCTGGAGCTGTGGGAATGGAAGAAGTGGATGGTTTAAGTGATTCTAAAAACAAGCTGGCCAGGGTTTGGTGATTGATCAGATGTGAGGAATGAAATAGAGAGAAGCAGCATCCTGGAGGCAGAGCCCAGAGGATAGTGATGTTATTTACCAAAGTGGGATTAGGAGAAAAATGAGATGACCACCATTTGGACCTGGCAGTTCCAGCTCAGCAACAGAAGCCATAGCCGTGAAAAGACTCCTCTGTGACCCTGGCCTCAGAAGGATGTAGTGTCCATGTTCCATCCATCTCCAGACTTGGCCTGTGAGCTCATATATGTAGAACCCCTCACTTGCAATGGAGCCAAGGGTAGGCCAAATTCATCCCTCGAAGGGCTCTCCTCACTGGTTTGCTGTGTTTTTATTGTCACGGTCCAGAACAGTGAAATAGTTCATGTAAGCCAGGCTGCTGGGGTTTGCAAATAGTCTTAATTCTTACTGCAGAGTCACCTCGGCCAAGTTACTCAGCCCATCTGTAACTTGCGGTAGACATTAGGAAGGTGGGAATCATAGTTTCTGCCTGATAAATTTATCGTAGAGAGGAAAAAGTGTGTAGAAGCGCATATAAGGGAGGAGGCACCTGATAAATACTGATAAAGCAAATGAGGCACTATCTTCCTCTTGGTTCCTTCCCTCCTCCTTTTAGTATAAAACGTAGACTGGATACACTGAGGCCATGGATTCAGAGCCCTTCTTTTTTTGAGGGAGAAAACATTGTTGAGAGGTCAGCTAAGAGTTTTTGGATAATCTCTTTGCATCCAGGATCATCAACCTAGAATCCCGATCTAGTCATGCTTCTTTCCACTGCTCAAAGGATCAAGCTTCAGTAAGGCTTTCCCAGCTCTTTGTGACCTATCCCCAACTTTCTTCCTGAGCTGTATCTCCTGTCCCCACCTCCCACCCACTGATTCCACCTACTGTATTAACCATAGTCTCTTTTCCATTCCTCAAATGTGATAATGGTATCTGCTGCCGTGTCAAAGTATGTGCTGGGCCTCCTGCTGGAACTGCTTTGTCTTCTCGCTGATTTAAAACCTGCCCAAACAGCACCAGCTCTTACAAGATAGGTCTCCCCACCCTTCTCTGATTCATAGTACCTTGATGGTTCTTCTAATAAAATGCTTACTACAGAGTATCTTAATTTTTTGTTCATGAGTTTATCATTCCCTTATTAGTAAACTGTGACCTCTTCAAGGCAGAACCTGTGTCCTCTTGGACTTGGAAGTTCCAGCAGTTGGCACAGACTGGGTGTTTAGGTAAGGCTTACTGAGTGAGTCAATGGATGAATAAACCCACTTAAAACTGGAGCAACAGTAGATAGATGATATGCTTCATTTCCTCCTACTACCTCCCTAACTGGCCTTTACCCCAGTTTGGCAATCTGCCCAGAAGGGAAAGCATCTGGAATTGACCAAAGAAGGTAAGGTTATCCCAAAAAATGATTTAAAAATATTTATTGCGGAACGCCTGGGTGGCTCAATTGGTTAGGCGTCTGCCTTCAGCTCAGGTCATGATCCCAGGGTCCTGGGATTGAGCCCACCATTGGGCTCCTTGCTCAGTGCAGAGCCTGCTTCTCCCTCTGCCTGCCACTCCCCCTGCTTGTGCTTACTCTCGCTCTGTCTCTCTTGCTGATAAATAAATAAATAAATAGATAAAATCTTTTTTTTTTTTTAAAGATTTTATTTATTTATTTGACAGACAGAGATCACAAGTAGGTAGAGAGGCAGGCAGAGAGAGAGGAAGGGAAGCAGGCTCCACGCTGAGCAGAGAGCCCGATGCGGGACTCGATCCCAGGACCCTGAGATCATGACCTGAGCCGAAGGCAGCGGCTTAACCCACTGAGCCACCCAGGCGCCCAATAGATAAAATCTTAAAAAAATTATTTATCGCTTTGCTTGTGTTCTCCAGATGAGGCATTGATTCCAAGGTGCCAGCATTATATTTTGTAATTGAAGAGTTTTTTTTTTTAAGAGTTTTTTTTTTAATCTCTCAACAAAACCCAGAGTTTAAAATCTTTCCATTTCCTAACGTAAGCTATGGTGACCAGTTACAAAAGGTATCATGGGTTCAGGTGTAGGAACACTGGACTAAGATTGACAAAGAGGACCAGATCTAGTCCAATCTCAGCCCAACTTGACAAGCAACATTTATACTTAGAAAACGTGTCATCCTTCCCACCTTTACGCAGATTAGTTTATCAACACACAGGGTCCCTTTAAACACCTACCATTTGATCTACCCTGTTATAATTACTGAAGAGATGGCAAAATACAGTAGTGGTAAATACAGTAAATCTTCAGGTGGTGAATATAGTAGTCTTTAAGAGTTTGCTTTGTACCTCCAAAATAATCTCAGAAAACCATTTACCTTTAAAGTTGACAAATGCTGTTACTGTATGTTTAAGTGGTTGCAAAGGCTGTAACTTCAAGTATATTAAAATATATATCATTTTTGAATAAAACTCTTTGAAATGGATTTCACAAAATCTAAATTCCATACTGATTTGGTCCTATTTATCCATTAAGAAATACATGAATAAGATCTTTCTTAACAGTTGAAAACTTACATAGTTTCTTTTCCTCCTTAAATGTCTTTTTCCATTCAATTTCCTCCACAGGAGTTTATCATATGTAGGGTATTTTCATACTTGAAAGTTTTTCTTTGTTATCCTACAACTCTAAAACAAAAGATGTATATAAATTATATACATTATTAATTTTTTTAATGTTCTGTAGGTATAGGGTTCTAGCACAAGATAATTTCTTCTAGATTGAATATTGTAACAGTTACTAGAAGTATTCAATTGATAAATCCACTATATACTTAATAAAATTTTGATAAATATTTATGACATAAAACAAGCTTTTATGGGAAATTCCTTCCTTTCCTCTCCTCCCCTCCCCTCCCCTTTCCTATTTATTTATTTGTTTATTTATTTATAGGAGGCAGGGGAGGCTGGGAGGGAGAGAGAGAAAGAATCCCAAGCAGGCTGCACACCCGGTGTGAAGCCCAAAACAAAACTTGATCCCATGACCTTGAGATCATGACCAGAGTTGAAATCTGACACTTAACTGACTGAGCCACCTAGGTGCCCCTGGAAGTGCTTTCTGAATGAGATGGATTTTCTTCAGTTAGATCATATATCTGTTAAGGAATATACATTATTGCTAGAGATGGTATTATATAAATTCCATTCCTAGTTTTCATTTTTAGGTCGTAAGCCTGAGAAACCCATTCACAGAAATAAACAGATGAGAAAAGAAGGACTTTTGTTATAGCAGTGCTAATAATCTTTTACCAGGTTGTATGCCAAAAATCACATAGGAATAATCATTAAAAAGCCTTTTTAATGGATTTTAACTGACATTTTAATTAAGTTCCCCTTTAGTTTTGTTGTAACCAAAGCATTGGGAGTCATCTGACTTGCAAAATAATTTGTTACTAGATTATTAGTCATTCATTTTCTCAACAATTACAACAGAATTTTGAATAGTACCTTTGTTTGGTCTCTCAGACAAATTTATACCCCCAGGCAAGTCAAGATGAGTGAGAAGTATGGCTTCCTTTTGCAAAGTGGGTGAAAGGCATTTATGAAAAGGAGAGTATTCTTGTCCTCAGATTCTTAAGAAAGAGTGGAAATGAAAGTTGAGAATCTAAAAATTCCCTTAAAACTATCCGCCATCTGGGGACCTTGGAAAACCTTTGAGTACCTCTGTGGGTACAATGCACTGGAGTTTGAAAATTGTGTTATGAGATATCCTTTCAATAATGAAATTAAGTATCCCCAGACAGGCAGCAAGGTTGTACAGGTAATAACAAGGAGATAACAGTGCAAAGCAGCCAGAAGTCAAGTTCATATTGACTTTACATGGACCAGATTCTATAACTCAGAAGTGGGAAAAACTAACTTGTGTCTCTGCAATGCAGCTTGACTTTATGAGCAAGCTTGGAATCATATGAATCCTTCAATTATGGAAACAGTATGTTAAATCTGGAATAAAGTTTAGAGATCATCTAGTCTGGAGAAGGCAATGAAACGTTATCTTTAATATTGGCTTGGGTTAATCGTTTATGACTGTTTAGAGTTCTGTATCAGGAAGGATTGGGATGAATCCTCTGGGATCTGTAGGAGAGAATGCTTTGATTGATGAGTCATGTCTGTCTTCTGGCCCTGGAAGCAGGGCTAGAAGTGGCATGGGTCCTCTGTATAAGCCTGGCATATCATAGGGACCCCAGGGAGAACTGAAGCCCAGTGAGAGCAGGAAACTCCACCAAAATTCCACAGCTGATTAGTGGCAGGGTGGGAAGGATTATTTGTTCTTCAACATTTGGTGCTCATTCTGAGTTTGGTTTTATTTGCAACTGGCAAGTGTTTGGATATTTTAAAGCTGTAAGGGAGAAAATTCTTTTGGTGCAAATATGGATTTTTCTTTCTTTTAGGGAGAGCTTTTGGGTTCCTTCACATTAGTTCTCTGTGCTCTTTGCTGAGAGAAGGAATTGGGTCAACCATTATGAAGATGCTGAAAATACTGGGTGGTCCTAGTTACTCATCCAGAAGGAGCTCAGGAAAAGCCAAAACCATATAAGCAATTCTCCACTCACCTGGCTATGGATTCTACATCATCCCAGTCCAGGAAAACAGATGCACAGAGTGGAGTTAGCAGAGGCCTGCAAGGCCTCTTACTATGCTGTTACATCTACAGATGGTTTCCACTCATCCCTAACATCCTGCACACTCAGAGCGCCCTACATGAGTCCTTTTGCCACCTGAGTATTATCAGATACTAGAACTGGGGTGTGATTAGACAGAAGTCTAAGCAGAGATACAATGAGACCTACACATGGATGGAGGGATTAACTTCATATATAACAAATGGATTTTACCATCCATATTGCCTTACCCTTTTTTTCTTTTGGTCTCCTTTCTACATAAATCTACATGTGCCTCATTTTTTTTTTTTTTAAGCTGTAAGGTAACTTTCAGTTGATTCCAGGCTTTTGTTAGTACAAACAAAGCAGCAGTAAACGTCCCTGTGGCTTCATCTTATTGTACTTCTGCAAATTTATTTGAAATTCCTAGAAGTGGACTAGTTGCAACAAAGGTTTCAGTTCCCATCGATATTGTCACATGGAGAAGATTACACCTATTTACACTCCAAACTATGCTATATGGGAGGGCTAACTCTCTTACATCCAGCCAACCCTAGGTATTTTCAAATGTGAACAAGAGGAATTGCACAGTTAGAGTTTTGAAGGCTCTCTCCTGGCCACCGCAGCCTGGGTCTCCCAAAAGCAAGACAGCCGGGTGATGGCTAATGCCATAGACTGCTCAGAAGGCTGAATGCTCCTGCTTCAGTGGGAACAGGGGGTGTTTCTTCAGTCTGTGCCCTACTTGGCATCTGTCCCTGACAGACCCAGCCAATGTGGGGAGCCAGCCGCTCTGACGGTAAGAAAGAGTGGATTGGAAACAAATTGATCTTTTCACAGCTGGCCGTTCCCTTCTCTCCCTTCAGCTTGGACCCAGCTCAGAACAAGGTCACTGATGTTCTGCTGCAACAAAGATGGCATTATTGAGGACTGCCTCCTTTGGGGGGAAGAGTTATTCCCCAAGAATGGCCTCTGTAGTGTCAACCATGACAAGCCTGGAGACAGGACAGCTACGAGTCTCCAAGGGTCTCCAAAGCGACCCACAATCTGTCCATACTGTTGACCACAGACTCTTCTATTGGTGTCCACAACTCTACTTAAAGGATGTCAGATGACTCTATTCAACAGACTATAACCTCTTGTTTTTCCTTCCTGGAGGCCCGTGCTCAGCGGGTGGGAGACTTTGGGGTTCACAAAGAGAACCATGTGAGCAAAAGGGGAAAGAATCTGTTGTTTATTTTGAGCACCACCATCTTATCACTGTTCATCCTATCACTCTGCTGTTTTTTTTTTTTTCTATAGCACTTGCTCCAGCTGAGAGAAATCTATTTGTTTATCTTTTTGTTGCCTGCTCCCCTACTAGAGTGAAGGCTCCAAGAAGGCAAGCCATTGTTCAGTCCATGACTGTATCTCCTGTCCCCAGAGTACCTCCTGGCCATTCAAAGTGCTTGATACATTCATGATACATTCATGAATGAATGAAGATAATGAGTACGTCCTGTGTTGGATAATGTCAAATATGTGATGTCATTTAATATTTATACTTCATACAGTATAGATATTTTCATTTATGAATAAGGACTTTGGGTCTCAGAGATGAAATGACACTTCTGGAACCACACAACTAGTAATTCGTAGAACTGAGATTTTCATTTAGGCCTGACTGACTAGAACCTTATCTTCTATGGCACTAGGATTCTGATATTTGAAAGTTTAAAGTCAAAAATATAAAAGGCTTTTGCAAGCAATGAGGGACATGGTCATCAAAGACATTTGCAGGTGAACATGATGTGTTCAACAGAAGATATTCCTCATTGCCCTCACCAAGGTGACCAATTCTCAACATGTTAAGTATTTATGAGATCTATATTCATTTGGGGACAATAGTAGGGCTAATTTATGTGACTTTGCACAAATTTGGGACCTCTGAGCTAAGTAACAAAGGGATCCTTATGTTAACAGTGAGTCAGTTTAAGGAAGGGCACTAATATATTAAAAAGTCATGTGTGCAAAGAATCATGCTTTAAATATGTGTTCCCTTTAGTTCTTATAACAGCATTTTTCTTTCTTTCTCTGTCTCTCTTCCTCCCTCCCTTCCTCCCTTCCTTCTTCCACTCCGCCTTTCTCTCCCTCTCTCTCTCTTTTGATAGCATTTGGATATTTAGGTTGGGTACGTGATACTTAATGGTAGGAACAACATTTGAATGCACAGCTTTCTATCTCCAGAGCCTCTTCTCTTTCTCCTCACCATGCCCCCGAGTGTTGGGCAGAGACTATGGTCTCAGTTGACTAAGTACAGTGGTAGGCACAGAGGGTACTGCATAAATGACCTGTTGGCAGGCCCCCGACAGCCTGGTCCTCAGCCAGTGACCCCCCCAGGGCTACTTGGGGTTTGGCGTCTTGCCTGGTATGACTTTATCCTTTAACTATTTCTTTTGTTGGCCAGCCCCCCTGAGGGAGCCCTATCTCCTCCCTGGAGCACTGTGCTGGAATGAGAGGTCTCTACAAGGGTTCCGGAAGCCCACACTCAGTGCTGTGGTTTCTTCTGAGAGCTGGCTGTAAGGTAATGCTCTGAGATCAGTTCTTCCAGCTCCCGACTCAAAGATCCACAAACTCCAGGCTCCCAGGGGTTTTGAGCTGGCAGTTATAATGAAATATTAGCACAGAAGAAAATGATTTTTTTTTTTCTATTTTGGGTTTCTAATCAGGACAGCATGGCAATGGGATGATTTATGTCCTTATAATTTCAAAAAGTTTCTTCTAATGTTGTTCCTTCTCTAGCCATTTCTCTTATCACTTGGGCTCAACTTGATGTTTCTCCAGTATTTGCCTTTCTCCCCTCCCTTCTAGAATGCCAAACACATGTCCCCAGTTTGGCTCCCTAAAACTTAGAATCTTCAGAAAACTCCTTAGAAAAAAGCCTTAGAGACTATGTTTTGGACAAAGTCAGCCCCAGAGAGGTACTTGCAGTATTTGGAGAGGAAATGGTTGTCTGAAATAATAGAAACCCTTAAAAAAGGTAGGAGTTTCCTCCAAAGAGTTCTTTAGTCATTGCTTGTTCATTCAAGCAATGATTCGACAAATTCTCATTAAGTATTTATTCCGTGTTAGACATGGTGCTGAGAATGAAGAACATGGTATAAATCAGAAAGAATCCCTTTCTTGGGAGCTCATGGTCTTCTGATTACCTGCTGACTAAGAATTGTGGCCTGCAAAGCATTCCCTGCTGGGCACCCATACCTTGTGAGTCCCTCTTCAACAGCTCTTCCCTTCTGGCACCACTGTTCCCCTCATCTCATTCCCCATCTAGCACACAGCCCACATTAGAGAGGTGAGAAAACTAAGGTCAAGGAAAATGAGGCAACCTACATGTGATCCCCTGAAATGTCACTGTCAGAGTTTGGGCTTGACTGCCAGTCCTCTTCCTCTCCCTCCAGGATTCTTTCCAGTGGTGGAGCAGAGGGACATCTGAAATTCATCTCTGACTCTCCCCTTTCCATCTCCCCACTCAAACCCACACAGATCCACTTTCCTTCAACAGTATGAGAAAGCTAAAGCCCTCAATCCTCGTGCTCTCTGCTGCCTTTGTGTCTTAGCAACTACTATTCCTATGCTACTACTGCTACTCCCAGAAACCATAGCTAATCCCTGCAGAGATCCTAGTCAATGTCAAGCACCACTTTATGTGATCGACTCACTCACTCTTTTGGACAAGGAAACATATCCATTTTGTGATATAGAAAACTGAGGCTCAGACAGATTAAGTAATTTGCTCAAGAGGCTGGGGCCGAAATGCAACTTTAACACAGCTTCAGAGCCTATGTTTCTCCTAGGGGCTCTGTAAAGGTCTGTTGAATGACTGAATGAAACTGAGTTCCTTTATTGCTGCTTCTGAAATGTTATTTTAATCAGAAGTCATAGGGAAATTATCCACTAGAGTTAGAAATAGAAGTTTCTTAAATTAGATGGGCCAAGAGTCTTTATTTCAATCTATTCAGCCTTTACCTCTGAGCATCAGCATCAGCATTAACTATGTGAGATGAAAGATAAAGTATTTTATTAAATTTATTCATAATCCAGTAATATGAGTGCATGAAGGAGAGCATATGCCTGTGCACACATTCTGACGTTCCCTGAGACATTCACACTCCTCTTAAAGAGAGTAGTGGGAGTTGGTTACCTGAAGGCCCCTGGCCTGTGCTCCCACATGCCTGGGGGAGAGGGCGTTGCTGACATCTGCCAAGAAAGACGTTCCCCGTGCTCCACAGTATGCCTAGCTCAATTCTTTAAAGAGTCTCCAACATTTTTGAAGCATGGTAAGAAGAAACATCATCCCTGGCAATATGGGGCCACTGATGAATGAAGAATGCCTACAGAAGGACAAATACGTTCACATGTTACCCATTTCCAAATCCTCTAGAAGCATATCTAAGAACTTCTTATTAACTCTACTTCACAATTATTGGATCTATTAACTTGGAATTTCCCCTAGCAGACACAGAGTCTGTGCTTCATCTCTTTGGTTCCTCTACACTCTGTCTTACACTGCTAGAACATTTTGCTCCCCCAGCTGTTGGAAGAGACCCACTGATGTAGCCAGAAGAGTTGCTCAGCATCTTAACAGCAAGACCAAAAGGAGCAAAAAAAAAAAAGGAAGTCATGGTTAGTAAGAGATTGACCTCATTCTGTAGGAATTCCTTCTGGAAAGGGAGCTGCAGTGTTGTGACAGACGGTAAATCATCTGTAAGAACATTTACCATGGAATTCTAGCAAAAGAAATGGCTCAAGGAACTTTCTGGGTATACAGACCGAGTCTGCTCAGGGGCCCCAAAGGGTACCTTGAAGACTTTGGCCTTGTGAAGGAGGTTGTCTACTCTAGTGCTGGGGTGAGCTGAAGCTGTAGGAGTGTTGGAGATACCCAACCTGCCAGAATGGCATTTATATTAAAAAAAAAAATCTCTGATTCTTAAGTCAGCTCCACTTAAAAGACTAGTTGTGGGATCTATGAAGAAATACAAAGAAAGATACAGTCTACTGACTGTAAACTGGGAATTACTATTTCAATTTTATAGAGGTTTAGACTGATTTTTTAAATTTCCTAAATTCATTGAATTGAAATTAGAGTCATATTTAAACAAGTTTGTAAGTTTGAGAGTCAGAGTCCAAACTCAAGTGTATCTGACTCCAAACAGTGTATGGACGCCTTTCGTGAGGGCAGTGTTATGCATTCTATATATTTTTTGTACTTGGTTGCAATATTTGCTGTCCTAGGTATGTAGAATCCTGGAATGTCAGGATGAGAAGCACTTTTAGACATCCCAAGGTCTAATCTTCTCACAGTAGAGACAGGAATGGGCGCATAGGGGAAAGGGTATCATCCCTACTCATCCTCACGTAAAGGTCACGGCCAGAATAGAAGCTGGCTGACTCAGTTCAAAATGCTCTCTCCTGATCAGGCACGTCAGTCTGAATGGGTACTTAATATATTTTGCTGGCTGGCTTTTAAAAAGTGTAATTCATGACAGTATAATCTCTCTTCCTAGGCAGGTCCTTGCTAACTCCCCAGAGTCCACCTTCTGTCCCATGTTCCTTTTTCTGGGTGGTTATCAGCACTTAACATACAAAATCTTTCCTCTTTAGTCCAGTGGACAGCAACACTGTTGGACACACTCGGGAGGCAAAGAAAAATCAGCTGTGAGCTTTAGGAACTTACTAACGAGCAGGAGAGCCAGACATGAGAAGATTTCATTTTAATACATTATATCATTATCTTGGGGTTATAGAAGCAGAGATGAGGGACACCTTTCCCTCAGGAGAAAGCGGGGGGGAATTCTTGGAGGATTAATGAATTAAATTGATTAATGATTTCACCTATTCACCAAATATTTTTTGGTACCTCTTCTGTGTCAGGTCTTCATCCAGATATTAGGGGATACAGCACTAAGAAAGTCAAAATATTTTTCTGTCTACTGGGAGAAATGAGACATACAAATAAATGAAATATTCAAAGTAGCAGTAATGAGGAAAATATAACAAGGCAAAGGTCTAGAGAATGATACAGGGCTGGGGGATATCTTTCAAAAAAGAGTGGCCAGGAAGTCCTCTTCAAGAGATGTCTTTTGATCAGAGAACTAATGGAGAAGAACCTCAGTTACCTTTGACAACTGCTTCCCAAGCAGAGGGAAGAAACAGGACAGATGTCTTGAGTCAGAAGGAGTTTGCTGTATCTGAGTAATAGGGAGAGCCAGTATGGGTAGAGTGGAGTTGATGAGGGTTCCTGTCCGAGGAGATGGGGACAGAGATATAGGCAAGGACCAGATCATAGACTGTATAGGTCGTAGGTAAATGGATGGCAGTCAAATGGAAAAGGACTTTCCAATCTTTTCCTTCTTGGTAGGCATCACTGACAATGCCATGACATTAACACAGAGAGAGGTAAAGCTAATAGCAAAGGAGTTCTTCTGATGCCCATCCTGTGATTATGACTTGTATGTTCCCACCATAGGTCAGATTCCATCAAAATATCTCTCTGGAAAATGTAGAGCTCACAATTCCTGGCCCCAGTATTCCCAACCCCAAGCCCCCCCATCATGCATTCTATGTTGATTGTCTCTCTCCCTCTGGTTCTTGGTCGTGTTGCTAACATCCCTTAAAGGAGATGGTGCAACTCCAACTAAAACTGTGTCCATAAATATTTAGACTGAATAGAAAATGTGCCAAAGATGCAAAGAATCTGTCCAGAGGGAGAACAGACCGTCTCTTTGTTCTCTTCAGGCTTGTAATTTAACTCATGGATACATGTCTTTGAATAATACATAACTATCAATTAACCTAAAAGTGTTACATAGAAACCTTAGCCTCTTTGTCCCTCTGCTGTGCTTGGCATGGCATTTTCTTCTCATCCTGGGGTAGACATTCTTCTTTATTTTTTTTGTATCCTTCTCTTTCTTCTCTCTTCTCCTCTTTCTGATCACATACTGTGCATCAGGCTCTGTTAAACTTATCCCTGTAGAGTCTATACCCACTACTTCTTCTCATCCCATAGTCACTTGTCAATTCATTTTAATCAGCCTCCTCCCCCACCCTCCTTCTCTGAGTCAGCTCCCACTGAGGTAAACCCAGTCTTCATATTACTAAGCCCAGTGGCCATCTTTCTGGTTCTTATTTTACTAGACCTTTTCATTGAATGGATCATGCTAATTGGTTCTTCCCGAAACATACATCTCCTTTTGGCATCTGTTTGCTCGACTCTTCTGCTTAAACAATTTCTTCTCTCTCTCTCAAATTTTCGGTTTCCCATGGAGTGTGTCTTTGGCACTCTTCTCTCCCTAGCTCCATCCTCGTTTGCCACCATGCTTGTCATCCATGCCTGGGCTTTGGTTCTAAAAATTTCCACACCTCTATGCTTCGCCCAGACTTAATTGCCAGCTCCTCTCTGTGGGCCTAGAATCCTAAGCTGTAGCCAAACCACACTCTCATCTGATTAAGAGATTTCAAAGTGACCCTGATGTACCTCTCTATTTTTATTCCAGGACTGGAACTTTCTACCTCCAGCTAACTTGGTAAGTGACCTTGAGTAAATGCCCTCCCTTCCCTGGGCTTCAGATACTCCCAAGTGTAGAGTGAGTGAATTAAACCACACCAAATATCCTTCCACCTTTAGATGGAGATGATACATGGCCATAAAAACAAAACAAAACAAAAACAAACAAACAAAAAAACTAACTGACTATATTGGTTTTAAAAGGCCCAATAAACAACACCCTGTCCCTCTCCCCAAATTCAGAACCAAGTGCATAATTGAAATTAGAGTCATATTTAAGCAAGAGAAACCCAATGTCAGCCTCATTAGATGTAAGTATACTCATCTACTGGTTCTTCTTTACCTGTTTCCAAATCCTCCTGTAGATATCTCCTTAAGAAGGCAGAGAAACCATGCTTTCCTAGTAATTGCATGATGGAAATTATTCCTCTTGAATGTTTGATGATGACACATTTTGATTTAATTTAGCTTTTTCAACCTTGAGAGAAATTCCAAAGCTGGGGGAATGTTTAAACTCCTTCCAGCTGCCTCTTCAGCATCAAGAGCTCTTCTCTAGACCTGGGGGTGATAGAACTCTTATCTTCTCCTTTAATCAAATCAATTTAGGCTGAAAAGAAGGCCAACTTGACAGCTTGCATTTTGCTAGCATGCTACCTCTCTAAGCAGCTATAATTTTTCCTGCTTTACTGAGTGAGATGAGTTGCTTGATTTTAAGGGCTCTCAATCAACAATCACCAAATGAAGTTACATATTTGAAGTCACAAAAATAGAAAACACTCAAGGCTGAATAAAGTTAACCATATGCAGATCATATGCAGTTGTCTACCGATATTATCTGTGATTTTTACAGATGAAGAAGAGAGTCAGAAGGCAGATGTGACATGTCCAAGGTCACCCAACTAAGAAAGTTAACCAAGGTGGTACTGTAAATCCTGATCTTGTAATTTTTGGTACAATGATTTTTGCCTGCACACAGCATACCAGATTATAATAAGCCTTTAATTGTTTCTTTAATAAAGATTGCAACCTTTTGTGTTTTTTCTTTTTCTTTTTTTTTTTTTTTACTATTTATTTACTTGAAAGAGAGACAGAGAGAGTGAGCACAAGCAGGGGGAGGGGCATAAGGAGAAGCAGACTCCCTGACAAGGGGGAAGTCTGATGGGGGGCTCAATCTCAGGACTCTGGGATCATGACTGGAGCCAAAGGCAGACACTTAACCGACTGAGCCACCCAGGTGCCCCAAAGATTGCAACCTTTTGAATCAATAACACAAGTGTAAGGTCTAGGGCAATATCTAATTCAACACTGCTGTAATTTCAAAGACAAAAATTATATGAATTTTCCTCCTGGTCTGTTTATTATGCTGTTCCATTATAGGCTAACACATTGAAAATTATTTAACTTTAATTGGAAGAGTAATATGATTATTCTTAGGAAGTATACCAGTCTTTCTAATGAATTGTCAATTCCTATAGTTATATAATAAAGCACAATTATAATAGCATTGTTTTTTTCTTTATTTTTGTCAGTAAATCAGTAAGTACTACATTAACAGTTCTCATTAAAAACTCAGGAGTTAGTACTGGGGAGCACTTGCCCCTCACTGCATGTGGAAATATCTACTAGAGCTCCTAGGGACTCTCCTCCCCTTTGACTCCCAGTGCAGTGGGGAAGCTAGCTGATCATATTGATGAGCTTAGAAGAGGTTGCTGATCATACTTAGCTTTGAGTTGGTCAATATGGTCCCAGGACCAGCGGCATCAATATCATTAGAAAACATACTAGAAACAAATTCTCAGTTCCACCCCCCACGACCATTCTTGAACCAGAAACTCTGCTGGGGGGGCCCATCCCTCTGTCTGTTAACCAGCTCCCTGCCCGTGGAATGATTGTGATGCCCTTTCAAGTTTGAGGACCTCAGGTTAGCTGATTTCTCCTTTCTCTCTTTGGTTCTGCCTGTTTGCAGAGGAGCTATATTCTGGTCTGCTTTCTGTTGGTTGGTTAAAAAGCTAGTCTGTCAGGGGGGTTGGCGGAGGACATGCAGTTAAGCAGAGTTGCCCATGACTGAGGGTTTCCATGTGCTAATTTCAGGTGCAGAGTTAGGAAGCCAATAATGCCACATACCTACACCATGTTCTCCAACCAAACATTTATCTAATAAAGCTGACATTGGGATTCTCTTGTTTAAATATAACTCTAATTTCAATTATGCAGGGGGTGCTGATTTTGGAGAGAGGGATGGAGTGTTGTTTATTGGGCTCCTTAAAACTGCAACAGGAGTCAGTTATTTATTGGTTTCTATATGGTCACATACCATGTCCATATAAAGCTGGGAGAAGATTTGGAATGATCCAACTCCCTCCCTTTACAGGTGGGGTAACTGAAAACCCAGAGAGGGGAAGGCTTTTACTCAAGGTTACTTTAGCAAGTTAGCTGTGGGTAGAAGTCTCCCAGCTGTGGGATCAGATCCACAAATCTAGCCAACACAACCATGGTGCACCTTACCCATTTCCAAGTTGGAGCAGAGAAAATGCGTATTTGGAGCCACTCATCTTACCACATCGAAGATTTCCTAATTTACATTGCAGTCTGGAAAACATGGATGCCTCTGTATCTACCTCATTTTCTTGGCCCCCTGGTGAACACGACCTCTATTGGAGTCACATCCTTGTACTCCTGCCCCAGTTTCCTGCGTCCAACTGCTTTGACAGGAATTGAAAATGCATTGCAGCTGTTCAGCATCTCTGTGGATGGAACCAAATTCTTAATCCCAAACTGAGCTCATCCCAGGGAAAGCACGTTGTGTGATGAGGAAGTGCTCTTAACTACGACACTGAGCTCACCCCCTTTTCCTTTTAGTCATTTTTGTTTCCAGTCTGCTGTCTAATTATTTCTCCAAATTGGGTTACTTGCTCCCCTGCCAGAGACATTTCCTATGAGTTAACAATCTGGCCTTCAGGATTGTCTTCTGACTGATCTAATTTTTATTGACATTATGTTTTCCTCTTCCCTGATTGCTTTCCTTGGTTGTCTGTTTGCATGCGTTTTTCATGTTCCAAAGGACCACAGCAGATGCCAGCTTTGATGCTAGAGACCAACCAATTTACCTCTACCTTTAGAGTTTAATAATGCCAGCTAGAATTTGCTGAGCAATTATTATGCACCAGACAATGTACAAAGCATTTTGCATGTTTTGGCTTAACTGATCCTCTTACTGTAACCTATGAGGTAGATACTGTTATAATCCCCACTTTTTGGATAAGCAGTTGAGACCGAGTGAGGTTAACTTCTCCGAGGTCATAGCTATTAAGTGGTGGAGTCAACATTTAAGCCCTGGTTATCTGAGTCCATGGATTGCCTATTAGCCTTGGGTTATACACCATCACCTCTGTGCACAAGGATCTGGAAGATGTCTTTATACTCCTACCCCCTACTTGATGTGCCACTCTTTTCTTTGTTCTATATCTACTGTGGTAGGGTCTGAGTCCAGGTCTTCTCCAGGACCATTTTACACAATGAGATGTGTCTTGGTTTCCTGGGATGATTCAGCTGGGGGAGAATCTGTTGGGGGTAGAGGACAGTGTAATCTAGAGCTTTTGCAGAAGCCACAAAGAAGGCACATCTAGTGCCAGGCCCATGCTTAGAGGAAGAACTGAAGAGAGATGATTCTTAGGGAAATATTCAGGAATTTGCCAGTAGTGTACAACAACTAAGACCCATCCTCACAGACATCTCTGGAGACTGAATATAACCAGCAACTTGGAGGGCGTGATAGACACAGAAGATTTTGCTGCTGACCTGGTGTCCCAGGTTGGCCCCAGGTTATAGCCAAACCTCTTGCAGTTTATAGAAGAAATACTCAAGTTCTGTTGGGGGAAAGCTTATAATGTGCAATCCAGAGAGAATGGATTTGTTGGGGACACCTAGCAGACATCAAAGATCTGAGTAGAACATGTCAGTAAAAAGAAGTGTGGGCATAATACAAATAACTCTTCACAGAAAATTCATGTGGCAAAAGGATTGACCTAGAAATGGGCTTGTTTCACAGATACAGGCAGAATGAATGTAGGGTTTGTGCTCTGATATGCAAACTTGACTTCAGGAGGAATATATAGTGATTGAGCTGAGTCTTGAAGGGTCAGTAAGAGTTAGACAAGGAAGGCAAGTGGCAAAGGTTGATGTTTCAAAAATAAACAATACATTTCCTTTACCAATTAGGATGTAGTTGGTTGACAGTGACAAAAAAAAAAAAAAACCCACAACAACTTAACAATGGGGAAAACAGCTTTGTTTACTTTTTTCACCCATCAGGATGTCTTACCCTAAGGATGTCGGAGCTGGTGTCTGCACGTTTTCCCCTGTAACAATCTCATGTGGGTGGTAATAGTTCTAAGTCATCCACCTTCCATAGTTCCATGTCATCCACCTTCCAGTCAATAAGAAAGGAGATGGGTGACATTATCTACACTCAATCCTTTTATCACAAAAGCAAGAGTTTTCTAGAATACCCAACACATTTCCACCTACGTTTTATTGTCTAATCAAATTATATGACCACTTTTATTTGATTTTTCAGCTTCTATAGAAGAGATGAGTGAGGGAGAATGCCACCAGGAATGTGTGGTAGCTTAGTCATTCCACAGTGTGTTCCGTATATCATCCCTGCTCTCCTGGGAGCTTTATAAGGCATCACTGATACCAGTGTAGAGCTCAGTGTTAGACCCAAAGAAAGAATAACATAAAATAGGAATTTCAGGAATAAATACATTCCGTTTATTTCAATAGGCATTTAGTAAGTGAGGCCCACATGCTAGGGACTGTGTAGGTACAGATCAAGCAACATAGAACCTGGGGGCTGGTGGACAGGTACCCAACATATAATATCCCAGTTTGCTGTGGTACATGTTAGGGCATAGTACATATGGGGGTGGGTATTGTTTTAGGAAACCTGAACAGGAAGCTCATGGCTCACTTGAGTGGGCTGGAGAAGGAGAGCAAAAAGGGAGTCAGAGAAAGCCGGAGTGGTTCAGATTACGCTCAGGTAACAAATGACCCCTATGTCTCACTGTACAGCCAGAGCTCATTTCTCTCTCATGCCATGTGGCCTTTGGCCGAGCTATAGCTCTGCTCTGTTTTGGCCTCAGCCTGGGACCAAAGCCGAGTAAGCCATTTCTATCTGGAGCAGTAACAGAGAGAACAGAGAACACAGACACCACACTTGGGCTCTTACAAGCTTCTTCCTAGAAGTGACACATGTCACTTCCGTTCATGCTTCCTTGGCCAAAACCAAGTCACATGTTCTGCCAAAATTTATAGGGTGAGCGTGAAGAGTCTTCCATGCAAGAGGCACAGGGTGGTGAACAGTGCTGCTGTGGACCACAGGGGGCTGGGGCAGTATCTAACTGTGCTCTCTGTGCCTTCAGGGTCTACCTCCCCAAACCTCTCTTTCTCGAGGCTAGTCATCGATTTCGGTTTGTGGAGAGCTGTGGTCTGAGCTGAGTGTCCAGAGAGGAGCTGGAGGAGCCAAGAGGCTGACTTCATCTCCACCTGGTCCAGAAAGAGACTGGGAGAAGAGGCCTATATCCAGAATTAGAAGATCCTGGCAGGAGGCAGCTTTGGGGAGGTAGAAAAGTGAATTTTATCATCTGTATCTTTTCTAATGCTCTTGGGATGGGAGCTCTCCCAGGACACCGAAGCTCACAGCCCAGACCCCTGAGAAATCATTGTTGGCAGCCAGTACTAGGTCAGCAGGTGCCAGTAGTGAGGATGGACTCTGTGACATGTCCATGGGTGTCTGCGGAAGCCAAGGAAAGTGTCCTAGGACAGTGACAATGACCAGACCCTGACGTGTCAGTAGAAATAAACATGCAGGAATATGGATTTAGCACACAAAAAGCCAGGTTTAAACTCACTTTGGCCTGAGTATTTGGAGATTGGGGGTAAGACTGTCTTTGATTTTTTACCTCCTTAGGTGTTTCCATCTTTCTTGCTTTTCAATCCTGCCTCCCAGCTATATTTATGTACCTTGCATTCAAATCCTCCTCTAAAACTGCATCTGAAAAATAAGTTTTAAGCTTGTCATTAGGATACTCACAAACTCAGATTCCTGTCTATAGGCCCCAAGAATTATGCTCTTGGACTCTAGCACGGGGGTAGGTAGGTCTGGTCTTTGCCAGACCACATGAAATTTAGTTTTGTTCCTGCGTCTGGAATTTTCTTAAACCTTCAGGCACTCATTAACTTCTCTGAGCCTCAGTTTTCCCATTTGTAAAATGGATATGCTGATTGTAGCTCTCCTACTTGCCTCAAAGAACCATTTGGGGAATCTAATAAGAAACTTTATTTATTGAATATCTACTGAATAACTGCTTTATTTGGGTGTAAGTTAAGTGAGAAGACATTGTCATTTATAATATTTAAGCAAGTGTAGGGAATTTTTGCTGCTTTAGTTATTATATTTGGGAAAATTAAAGTTTGGTCCACAAAGGTACATGACTATGGAAAATACACCATTAACTCTGGCATTAGAGTTCCTGGTTAGGGCTTGAGAATATTCTGAAACATCTTCAATTGTCCAATTTGGACCATGAACCTTCTGAAACTGAAACTGCCCTAACTTGGGTTGCCAACCCTTGGATTATGGAGGGGCTTTTTATCTTGTGTCTCTGACCTCAGTCTCAACTGTTCCAATCTGTTCTATGCGCAGCAGACATGTGTAAAGGCATTTCACCTCTGCTGAAAATCTTTATAGCTTTCTGCTTTTCCAAGAAGTCCCCGTTTTCACATCCTTCCACGGTCTTTAAAAGCTGGCCTCTGTCAGTCTGTCCAACTCATCGCTTGATGCATCTTTTCCAGCCCTAGCAATGCTGTCCCTTCCCACACATAAGCACACAGTCTCTGTTATAGTCTCTCTGATATGCATGAGCCCTTGAAGAGGTTCCAGAACCTTGAAACTTGGCATACTTCTGTCTAGAACATCTTTGTTCCTATAACTTCTGACTTAGGTTCGACTCAAATGTGTCTTCTAGATTTCTGCTTGAAAGTCACACCACTACTGCTGGGGAGCTTTGAGTTACATATGTGTTTTTCTTCTTCCTTCATAGCCCATATCACAACTGGCTTCCAGTATTTGTGTTTGCTATTATGCATTGTCTGTTTCCTTTACAGACTGACACTAAAATTTGGGCACTTTGAGGACAGGGACAGAGACACACTTTTTTTTTTTCTCTCTTTCTCTTTTCTTTCCTTAGGTAGTACATGGTTTCCTACTTTGGGCCAGATGGTATTCTAAAGATGTTCACATCTTTAGGCAAGCAAGCAGTAAATATGAATGATGGTATGAAGCAACCAATGAATCAAAGGTTCAGTTCAAGCAGGCTCTGCCCTCCCTCCCATCGAGGATCATTTGGAATGGAATCAGGAATATCTACACCCTTTCTAACCTTTGCTTTGTGCCATACAGTTATTCTTTTTCTGATGTGGAGACTTACTAGTGGAAATAAACTGCCACATTTTTCTAGGATATATCATCTAACGGGTGAATCACCCAGGCTCTTCATCTAGCTTGTTAAATGGCTTTGTTTTGTTTTGTTTTCTTGTTAGCTTGCTCTCCTGGGTAGTGGAAAAAGCATGAGCTAGAGTTGGAGGGGCTACAGTGCTCCTATTTACAAGATGTGTCCTTTGGGCGAATCATTTATTCTCATTGAGTGTCATTGTCCTTATCTATAAAAGAATGATAACACGTAGTCTTGTGAGGAATAATTTGGAAGATATGTAGTAAGTACTGTGACACAGTCTATGGTAAAGAATGGATTTTTTAAACATGAGGCTGCCTGTGTCTTTCACTCAACATTCACCCTGACAGAGTAAAACTATAAAGATCGTGGAGGGTGACTGTAAAACACAGTAAGTGGATATTACCTGCTGGAAGGTAGAGAGTTGGAATCACTGCATAAAGAAAAGTTTCATATTACTCTTGGAGTTGTTGGGCAAATTACTAAGACTTATTTTTCATATATAAAATTGATATATTTCATCTTCTGTGAGAGTGTTGTGATCACTAACTGAAAGAATGAATGCCAAGCCCTTTACCAAGACACAATCACATATGGAAGCCTCAGTAAATTTTAGTGATGATGATATTATATTATCCATCTTCATCCCATCAATGTGGAGAGCCAACCTGCACTTTAGTTCTGAGATTCTTTAACTCTGACAGCTGGTCTAAACTGGCATGGATCCTTGGGGAAGTTGACAGAGTCCAGACACCCTTATGGACATGACCTATAAATTAGGTACTTGGACAGAATGTAGTGAGACAAGAACCAGACCACACATCATTTTATTCTCAAGTCAACTGCAGGGCCCGGAAGAGTTTTCTGTCACCTCTGAACCTTCCTGGGATGGGCTTTCTGTGCTGGGTGCTGGGATTTTGTTGCTCTCCCTTTCTCTTGGGTCTTAAGGGAAAAACTAAGTCACTGGCAACAATGACAACAAAATTAGTGGTGCCGGGCATTGTTGAGCTTTTCCATGGATTCCAATTACACATCATTTCCAGTTATAAAGATGAGTGGAGGTGTTGGATCCTGTTGCTTAACCATGGTGAGAAGGTCCTTTTACCAGAACACGTTTCTCAACATTGTACAGTGGCCAGTGATCCGTGGTGTAACATTGTGTAAGTCATATAACTTGGCGTTATCTTGATGCTCCCCATAGAGGGGAGAGACGGACACCATACGTGAGGCAGCTCTAGGTCATGATTAGCACTCAGGCTCTGACGTGGAGAGAATCAGGCTTAGAGTGCAGTGCCACACAGACCAGTGTGTGACACTGGGCACACAACCTGACCTACTTGAGTCTCAGTTTTCCCTCCTATTAAATGGGCATGAGAATTTGTCTAGCCATATAGAGTCAATGAGAGAATTAAATGAGATCATGTATGTACAAAGTTTTACCCAACTACTTGGTACATACTAAAGGATCAACCCACTTTTGCTACAGTTACTATTAGGAATACTTATTGGGGGTGCCTGGGTGGCTCAGTTGTTAAAGGTCTGCCTTCGGCTCAGGTCATATGCCCAGGGTCCTGGGATCGAGGCCACATTGGGCTCCCTGCTCAGCAGGAAGCCTTCTTCTCCTTCTTCCACCTCCCCTGTTTGTGTTCCCTCTCTTGCTGTGTCTCTCTATGTCAAATAAATAAAATCTTAAAAAAAAAAAAAAGAATCTACCAGGCTCAGTATTGTCTGAGTACATTATCACATTCAAATCCTCACAAGAACACTGCAAGGGGATATTATCCCAATGTCAAATATGAGAAAAATAAGACTTAGAGAGATCAAGTAACTCATTAAAAGTCACATGGGATAAGTGGCAGACCTGGAATTTAAACTGAAGCCTCTTCAATGCCAAAGTTTATCAATGGTCTTCCTACTACAAGATACTGGCCAGATGACACTTTACTTTCCTTGAAAAACACTGAGGGCAATGATTAATTAAATGGAATGAATTAATTTAATATCAACAAATATTTATAGAGCACCTAGTGCCAGGCAGTGTTGTTACAGAAAGATAGGTGATGGCTTGATCCTTGGCCATAGTTTGTTATTTATTTGAGGATATAAGACAGGAAGATTGATGGGAGTGGTAAGTATTGCATAAGGCTCTGAACCTAGGTATTCCTGGGATAACAGATAGTGTCTTCGTTAACTCAGTCTGCTATGACAAAAATGCCATAGACTGGGTGGCTTGAACAGTAAACTTTTATTTTTCACAGCTCTGGATTCTGGGAAGTCCAATGTGGGAGAGCCAGTAGATTCTGTATCTGGTGAGAGCCCACTTCCTGGTTCATAGATGTTTGGCTTCTCTCTGTGTCCTCCCATGGTGGAAGCAGCAGGAGATCCCTCTGGGGTCTCTTTCATAAGGGCACTAATCCTATTCATGAGAGCACCACCCTCATGACCTAATCACCCTCGAAGTCCCTATCTTCTGGTACCATATCATTGGAGGTTAGAATTTCAACCTATGAATCCCTCAAAGGTGGACATAAACATTCTGTTCACAACAGATTGTGATTTCTTGATCATGTGATCAAAACATCTTCCAAGACTGGCTGAGGAGCTTGTTGGAAATTCTAGGAGAGTCAGGAATGCTGCTGTGTGTGGAAGGCTGGTCACCCAATCCTTGGTGATATGGAACCACCGTTAAAAAACAAAACAAAACAAAACAAAAAAACCTAGGAACCAGTTCAGGTTCCCCTTCTCCAGAAGGTCTTCCCTGATGCCTGGACCCATGCTTTCTGCATCCCTCTTTTGCACACACACTGCTTCACCACGGGCACTTTACTAAACTGTTGCTTCACTAGCTGTGGGCTCCTTGAGAACAGTTTCTGGAGAAGCAGTTTCTTCTTTGCTACACTCTCTCCATAGCACACTGCCTGGCACAGAGCAAATGCTAAATTAAGTCTTATTCCCACAGTCTACAGGGAGGAATGAACATCTGCTTTACTGGATGGTTTCCCTGAATCCAGGCTGGTGATTTTTAAGAAGACATTTGCCAGTCATCCTTCTGGCAGAGGGATGATAAGGGCTGGATCTCAGAAGAAAGAGGCACAGGACAAGTCCTGAACTCTTCTGACAGCTCTGACAGCTCTGTGGATAATGACTGCACAGCCACAGGTCTTGGGAGCATTGCCCCCACCTTGTCATGCTTCCTAGATGTTGTTTCCTTGGGTAGCCAGACAGCTCCTTGCCTCAGGAAGGTCCCTGCTTTGAGTTATCCTGCAATATCTCTGGCGCTATCAGAGATAGCGCCAGAGATATTGGTGGTTCAGAACTGGTGGTTCAGAACTAGGAGGTAGAAATACAAGCTGAAGTTAACACCCATCTTCATTTTTCAGAGCATGCTGTTTGCTCTAGCTCATAGACTCTTTCTCCTTCTCCTCCTCCACTTTGATTAACTCCAACTGCCCTTTTGAGCTCAGTATTAAATCTTCCTTTGGGAAGCCTTTGTACCCTTGTATGTCCCCTCTTTGGGCCTCCCACATGATAGCCCTACTCATATTACAGATTAATTGTTCAATTATCTTTCTTCCTACATTGTCAGCCACCTTTAGCTTTAATTAGTTTACCAGATGAGGTTATCACTTAGAGGACTCCGGAGACATGAGAGAAACCTTTCAGAGGACTGACAGTTCTTGATGGAGAACAATAGGAAGTAGAAGGAAAATGTGCCCAGTGGGGGGTCTCTGTGCCGGATAGCACTGAACAGCTTTATGAATAAGACCCAGGAGGAGAGGCCTAGAGAGAAGGAATGCAACAGTGGAAAACTTTAGTCACTTAAAAAACTTGTCCATGAGCCAGTCCCGAAATCAAATGTGATCTCATCAAAGCGTTTTGCCCCTTGATCATAGCCATATATTCTTGTGTGTGCGTGCGTGCCTGTGTTTGCTTTTCAGACTACAAAGTGCTGTCATATAGTGTTTCAACAGCATTGTGTATTAAGCACAAGAATTCATCTCGTTTATAAATGGTGAGTCCTACAGCACCAACACGTGCTCTGAGCCTTCTGACTCCCATGGCAACTGCTCTAGTCCCTTTTCATGCCTCTAATCTGAAAGGTCTTCAGATCCTAAAGGGAAAAATACATGACTTCATTTCTTTCATCAAAGAATTCAATGTGTCTTGCTATCTGAAATATTACCATGAAGGTTTGTGATGGCATCCCACAGTAGGACAATATAGTATTCTTCATTGTGGTAGAAGATGGCAAAAACTCATCCTGTGAAAGTGTAATTAAAAGAATAAGGGAAGAGAAAATACAAATATGCAAACCTCATGCATCCACAGAATGGGTATATTTGAGCCAAACTGGGGGCTCTGACTTTCTCAGCATCCAAAGGAAAAAGAGAGACAGGTTTAGCTCTTTGTTCTTAGGAAGATAAGAGTTCCTGAGCCAAAGAAATCATTTGCAAGCACTTAGATGTCAGAGAAGTTTTTTCAAGGGGTTTTAGCATTTATTTGACAAACACATAGTTACCAGTTACCCTGTACCATGCTAAAATATGGGTGGAGAGGGCAAATAATTGTCCTTGTCTTATGAAGCTGAGACCAGTGGGGAGAGATACTCAAAACCATATTCTTTATAGATCATGATAAGGGCAGTAACAAAACAAGATAAGGTGATGGGAGACAATATGGGGTCATTTGGTTTATTTTGAGAGTACTGATGGGTCTTTTAATTAAGTGTTGTTTTAGCTAAGAAAGGAAGGGTGACTAGGTTCTCCCAATATGGAGAGCTTGTGGAAGAATGGCTTCATTCTCTTCTGCAGAAACAGCAGGTTCTGAGGCAGAGAAGAGCTGGAGGCATCCCAGAAGCTTAAGCAGGGCAGTGTGCCATTGTAAGCCTCAGAGGACAAGGGGGAAGACCCTGAGATGAGCCTTGAGAGCAGGAGGGCCCAGACCCCCCGAGTCCTGTTGACCTTGGCAAGACTTGGCTTTTCTTCTGAGGGAGCCACTGAAACTAGAAAGATTTTAAGGGAGAAAGTTGAGTGACTGATTGGATTTACATTTAAGACAACCCCTCTGTGGCAAAGAGAAGCAGGTGGGGCAGGAGTGAAATGCTGGAGACTAGGAGATTATGGAGCCCTCCTGGCCAGAAGTGAGGGTGGTCTGGAAATATAGAGAGAAATGGTTAGACTCCAAACACATTCTAGAGATAGGAATTTGACAAGCTGGATGCAGCCATCTTACAAGAGGGGTAGGGGATTACTGCCCAGAGAGAAATCATGAACAATGTCCCTCAACCCCTCATTCCCAGAAGTCAGGATCTATGAAAGAAGGTTGGGGCAGAAATCCAACTTTCATTTAAATGATTAATAATGTCCTTCCTGCCTCAACTTGCTGGCCACAGGGAGACATTTAGAGAGACTATTCACACTCTAAACTCAAATGTGCCTTTGCACACAGCCATTGCTGCTCACATCTGGAAGTTTCCAGCAAGTAACTGAAAACCAGCTATTTTCAGTTCTTTCATAGCTCTTTTGTCCTAAGTGGGAGTTCGGTCCCACAGTTGCTGTGGTGAGAAGCAGGTTTGACAGCTCCTGGCACAGCGAAGCACAGACACTGTCCACCGAGTTTTCCCTGAGTAATTGTGTCTCCCTCCAAGGATAGATGCTGGCGCTCCTCTGTGACTCACTTCTGAGGGGCTCGGTCCCATCGTGGGTTCGAAGAAAGGAAGAAGGCTGGCGCCAGGCCTGAAGCTGGTGACATCATGGCTTCTTGCCTTGCCTTTTAGTAGTTGCCCCAGTGGGTACATCTGTGCCCGGATTTGTTGGCTTGTGCCAAAAGACAATGAAGTTTTGTTGCCTGTATCGGAAACGATGACTTCATGGTTCTTTTAAGGCGGAATAACTCAGAATGGAGGAGGTGGGGGATTAATGGAATTAAAGGGGGCACATTACAAAGTTTTAGTTTCGTCTTGCATAGAATCTGGAAAGCTTCCTATCTGCAAAACTGTAAAGCCCAAAGCATTAACTGTGTTGGCAATAAGGACCCAAATTTCTGCTCAGTTAGCTAATTGTATAAGAAATTATGAGTCTCCAAGTCATTGAGGTGACGTGGGTCAACTTATTCTTTCCTGTGCTGAAAGCATGATGTAGAACTGTGGCTTTTAACATTTTTTGACAGTGATCTATAGCAAGAAGCCAATTTTATTTTGTGACTCTGAACATACAGTTATCCTAGAAACAAGTTTCATGAAAAATACCACTACATTGTGTATGTAACACGCAAGGACAGTTTCTATTATAATTCAGTTATTAAATCACTTTATTTATAAAAATCTGCTTGTGGCCCAATATGCTGGTTTCATGGTACCCTAATCAGGTTGTTACTTGCAGTTGGAAAATAGACATGTAGACGAAAAGACCCCCATAATGAGGTATTGGAGGTCTAGGTTCAATACCTAGCTCGCCACATAAGTGCTATGAGGGTTTTCTGAGCCTTGGTCTATCGGTCAGTCTGGTCCACATTTTGCTTCAGTAATAAGCCACAGCAATAAGTAATTGGCCACTTAAAATGACAAGATGATTTACTATCATTGACACCTGGCACACTACTGAGTGTAATGACCCAGAGACCCAGGTTGCTAGGACCTCCATGTCAACTGACTTCCCCATTTGTTGTGAAAGAAATAGGACTTCCAACCAGGACCATTTCTTGCTGTATAGACCTGGGACAGTCACATCAGCAGGGCTGACTTCACTACTGTGTGGCCTCTGTATTCACACAGGGCCCAGGGCACAGAGCACTTAGCTCACTGCTCTGCTGTCACTGTGCTTAAATTCTTAATAGTTTTTGAAGAAGCCCTACGTGTTCATTTTTCAGTAGGCCCCACAAATTATTAGCTGGTCTGTATACAATTGTTTTGAGTTCCCATTTCCTCATCCATAAATGGATTAATAGTGCAAAACTCACAGGGCTCTTAAGAGGACTAAAAGAAGGAAGGCAAAGGCACCACGTACGTTAAATAGAACTGTTGTTTTTAACTTGCGGACCTCATCTTCATTTGTACCACTACAGAAAACCTCTACCTCACCAAACTAGTCACCTCACCTTGAAATTCAGTCCTTCCCTATACTGCTCTCTTCTTCCCTTCAGTTTATCTGTTCACTATTTAAGACTCAAATCTGGTGGCTCCTTGGGGCCATCATCCATGACTGCCCATGCTCCTCTCAGCACCCCTACACCATTAATTATGGATCCTCCTGACTACCCCTCTTCACAGCCTGGGACCCCTTAGTTCCTGCTCAGAACATTTAACAGCTTCCTAATTAGTGGTCTCATCTTCAGTTGGCCCTTCCATGTCACCCCACAATGCAAGGGTCTTCTGCCCATTATTTAAGATCCCGTTTCTATCATGCCATTTCCATATTCAGAAAACTTCAGTGGTTCCTGTCATCTTAGGATGACAGGTCTTTGTCCAGCATTCATGATCTGTCTCTGAGGCCTCCTTCTGTTATGATTTCCTCTGTTCCCTCCATGAACGTTGTGCCCCTGGTCCACACACTGTCTCTGGAATAGAGCTTCTTCTCCTATCTTTGGTTCTTTGAGCATTCTCTTTCTTCTACCAAAGTGACCTGCCCCCAATCTTCTCACTGGGAAGAATTCAACCCACATTTCACTGCTTAGCCAAAATCCAGCCTCCTCAATTTTTTGCAGGCCCAAGATGAAATTCTGAATTCCTACGGTGTTTCTTGGAATTTGACATGATGTATTGGGCAATTCACTTAATTCCTGGTTGCCATTTCAGCTGGGTATGTGTTCCAGAGAATAAGGACAATTACAAGATATGTCTATTGTGTCAGCTGCACTGCATGGGAGGCCCCTGGAGGCAAAGACTCCAGCAGAGTTTGCCTGGGGCTTTTCCTGATCCCCTCCCCTGGTCTGAATCATCCCCACCTTCTCTGGGCCTTCTTGGCACTTCACACATTCCTCTGATGTTTCACTTCCATTTGAATTCTTTTTTAATCGATCAATCAGTTAATTATTTTTATTTATTTTTGAGAGAGAGAGGAGCAGGAGGAGGGGCAAAGGGAAAGGGAGAGAGAGAATCTTCATCAGGACCCACACCCAGCATAAAGCCAGATGTAGGGATTGATCTCAAGACCCTGAGATCATGATCTGAGCCGAAATCAGGAGCTGGACCCTTAACCAACTGAGCCAACCAGGTGCTCCTCCATTCTAGTTATTTCTTGACATGACTAGCTCCCAACAAGACATGTCTTATTCATTACTGTAGTTCTTACCAGGCATGGTGCCCAGTCAACACTCAGTGAATAAATGGATGGATAGAGTGAAAGTTAGAAAAACAGGTAGAAAGGGAAATTGCTGGCTACTGTGAATGTGTGTGGTGGGGAGGAGCCTACACATATCTCTAAGTGTAAGATCATTAGGCTAAGATAGCCATTGATTCCAAAATATCCTTGGCTCCAAGCAACAAAAATTATTTATTATTCAAACTTGTCCATTGTGGGATGACTACGATTCTACTCTATTCTTTCTTCATTTGGGGACCAAAGCTGATGGAGAAGCTGAGTCTGAGATGCGACATTCCATGGCAGAAGAAAAGGAAAGATGGTGGAGGCATGTGATGACTCTCAAAGCATCTGGGGAGAAATGACTTGTGACTTGTGCCATTTCAACTCACTTCTTGCTGACCAAACCAAGTGTCACGGACACAGGAAAGATACTAGTCTCAGAGGGATGAGCCCAGTAGAGAGGGGTGGTGGGTATTTTGACAAAAACATAATCTGCTGCAGTGGGGGTAATACTCTATGTGGAGGGAATTCCACTGTGTAATGCTTATGGACTCTGAACCCACACGCATTCTGATTAGGGGGCAGAGAGGCTGATCCACTGATCCACTTACTGACTTTGGATCCAGGAACTGAGTGTGCAGAGCTCTGCATCTCCCTCATCTTTTCTCATTGGTCATGAGTTGCCTGTAGGGAGTGTTTCTATCTATTCCCTTCAGGGATGGATGGGGGGACGCATGGGTGCAGGGCTGCCTACAGCTTGGTAGGTCAGTCTAATCCTGGAGTCCCATCTAGTCATTGGTAGAAGCCACATTCTCCAACTGTAGAGGTACAAGTAACAAAAGGGATGTTTTGGCTTCCCTTTGCCTTATTCCTCTGTCTTATTTCTCAGTTGGTTTCAAGCTCAGGTGAAGAAGAGGGCATTTTTTGAGGGCCTTCTCGCACTCCAATACCAGAATTTGCAGAGATACCAGGTTCTGATAATGATGTATTTATTCTCGCTGGCAGGAAGAGAGTCTTCAATGTTGCTTTTGCTAGTATTGTTTCACTTAAAGACCTTCTCCAGATACAGAAGACTGATATTCTCGAGTACAGTATCTAACATCCTGCTTCCTATTCCAGGATCATCTTTTGCAGAAGGCGCTATATTCATCCTGAGTTAGCCTAGTTCCTTTACAATCAGAAATCAGAGTACAGTAGGAAACTGACATGGGGGGACTGGAAAAACACTGAAACCTGACCAGTCACACTTATCTGGGCAGTGCACGTGGCACCCACAGCGTCTTCGTGAGGGGGGGATGTACTCAAAAGCAGAATACGTCTATCATTACGGAATAGGGTGTGCAGAGGCTGAACCTGGGATTCATATATTTCTGGCATAGCAATACCACTCCCTACCAAGAGTTTATTTGCATAATTTGTTATCCATGGATAGTGTTTCAGTTTTTAACCAGAAGAAAGAGGGAGACATTCTGATTTGGGGAGGAAAGGGGCAAGAAATAAGGGGCAAAGGTGAGAGAGGAGATTCCTGATTCAGTAGATATCGAGGGAATGATCTCTAAAGTAGGACGACTTGTGTTTGTGAAAAACTCAAAGATTCTGGAAGAAGCAATGCAACTTTGGGAACAGGCACCAAATCTGGCTATTCACTGCAAGGATTTCTCTCCTTATTAGTTCCAGAGCTCAGCAACACCATTGGTAAGGCTTGTGGAGCAAAACAGTGGTAAGAAGAGAACCAGAGAGAAGCGGGGCTCTCACGGAGAGCACCTGTGTCCATGGCACTCAAAAACTTTCCTCCAAAAACCATTTGCTCATGGAGGATGTCAGAGAGACTGGGCAGGCTCCTTCTGGAGAATGTTTCAAGGAACAAGAGAAAACAAAAAATAAAAGTAATAATAAGAATAAGAAAAATAAAGGCTGCGTTATGGGGAACTGATGATGGTGTTGGGGACTAGTTAGGAATTGTCACATTTGCCCACTGATGGACTGGCGACCTCATGTGTATTCTCAGGCTCTGAGGCACCAGGTTATACCTACTTACCCTGTGCTGCACGTCTGCCCTGAATGTGGGGGTGAATGCTTGTGATACACCCTAATGCATTAGTTTCCTGTTGCTGATGTAACAAATTGCACAAATTTGATTTAAAAAATTTATCATTTCATAGTTTGGGAAATCAGAAGTCCAAAGTCAGTCTCATGGGGTTACAAAATTTCAGCAGGCTATGTTTCTTCTGAAAGCTCTGGAGAAAAGTCCATTTCCCTTTATTCTCTAGATCTTGGCAATCACCTACGTTCCTTAGCACATGGTCTTTCATTCATCATCAAAGCTAGTGATGAAGCACCTTTCATTCTTTTTCCCCTGACTCTGACACTCCTATCCCATTTCATAAGGATCCATGTGAAATTATTTCCATCACAACATCTTTAGCTTAACCACACATACAAACTCCTTTTTGAGGTGTATTTGGCCTACTCTACCCTCCAAATAGTTTTCACTCTCTTTGGTTCAGCCTTATCAAGAGGATACAAATTCAACCTTTATTAAGCACCGTTTCTCTGCTAGAAACATTTCACACTTGATTTTGTTGAAGCCCCGCGGTGACTCTACAAGGGAGGCATTTGTGATGTCTGTTCTATAAATGATGGAGCTCAGGGCCACACAAGTGAATGACTCATTCCTTTTGTGAGAGATGGAAACAGGGTTGAGTGCAAATCAATCTAACTTAAAAACTCGCTTGTCCCTACAACTTCAATCTCCAGAGCTACTCTTTCTTCATGTTTGAAATGACTGAATGAGCTACGCCATGACAGCTCAGGTCTATACTCTCTTGGTGGCTACAGGGGAGTACTTGAGGGGCCTTTCAGTTACTTCTTGATAGACAGACACTTTGTCTGTTCCTGGAGTAGGGGAGACCCCTAATTCCTTCTGTCTTCCTCCTGGGACTCCGACTAGGATAGCCTGGCTTTGTGGAAGAAACACACCCAAATGGCCCAGATGAGTCACAGATTCTGCCCAGAGCTAAAATGTGATGAGGAGGGAAGGCTTTCGCTGCCCCAGCCTGCGAGATGGTTTCCATTACAGTATTTCTGCCTAGAACAGCAATTCTGTCCTTTGATCCTCCTCCCCATGATTTACAGAGCCTTCAGGCCAGGGGACCCAGAGGCTTGCTTCAGCATTACAGAGCATTACCACTGACTGGTCCTTTTACTGAGTAAACCACTCCCATCTCTGGGTCTTGGGTCCTATTTGGACTAAAAGTCTTGGGCCTTTTCTTCTCTTACAATTTAGAGTATCAGCTGCTTGGCCAAGGGATACCATTCTCAACAGAACAGACTATATCAGAAAGACTCTGGATACCATACATTTGCAGATAACTTTGTTATGTGCTGCACTCTCTCTCAACAGGTAAGACAACAGAGTGCCTAAGGGCCTGGACCCTGCGTTACAAATCCAACTCTGCCCCTACTGGCTAGATTTTCTTGGGCAAACCTCTCTTTCCTCACCTATAAAATGGGGATAATGATCATCATAATGCCGTCTTCCTGGCATTGTTGAGAGGACTGCACAGCAGTTAGAACAGTGTTGGCAATTGTGCAGTCCTCTGCACGTGCTCCTCTCCTCTACTTTCCTTTCCATTCTTCTCAAAGCTCCAGTAGAGAAAGGCACTTGGATTCTAGAAGCGGAACCACTTGGCTTTTCTGCTGGGCTCTGCCACCCATCAGATGGACGACCCTAGGCAACTCAGTCCAACCCTCTGATCCTCGGGATTTTCATCTGTAAAATGAGGATAACAGTAATAGCAACTTCTTAGTGGAGAGATGAGGATTAATAAATGGGCTAATCCATATAAAGTTCCTAGCAGAGTGCCTAGCATATGGAAACTCTTTATTCCCTTTGGATGCTATCCTCTTGTTGTGTGATGGACATCTTTAGTATTTCTAGGATGTTTTGAATTTAACTTCATTTTCTAAGGTGTCAGGAAACATATTTAACATTTTGGGCAAAGTTAAGCTTTTATATTGAGCTCACACACTTGTAAATGTGTGTACTCAACTATGTCCTGATGCAGAACAAGTGGCATGAATTTTTCTAGCACCCTCCACCCCTTAACTCATAGCCACAATGTCTGCAAATAATTAATGCAAAGAGGAGGTTTGCAGTTGGCCACCCAAATGCATCTTAAACATTTAATTTAAAAAACTGAAAGGATGAACCCAGCAAGCTGTTATAATCTTCAAAGGATCTATTAAGGATTGAGACATATGGTGTTACAAGATATATTCAAGACTTCTGGCATTTGGCCTACTAAAAAATTGTGGAGTGGCTGCTCCTGTGTGAATATCAGGAAAGGGCTGCAGAGGCGCTCTAATGCCCTGGTTTCTGACCTGGACTGACCCTGAGAGTAGAATCATATAGCAGGAGACTTAGCTCAACTCTTCGCTCTTCCAGATGGAACTGAAAATTCAGAAGGTTTAGGGTAGTGGAACTATATTGTGCAGAGAGCTGCCAAGAGAAGGAGAGAGATTAGATTTGCTTTGGACTTAGGTCCTTTCTACCAGAAACAGAGGTAATGATAACTTATGGCAACTAACATTTATTGAATAGTTGTAATTTACTGGATGGCTTTATATTACATTTACTTGACATCTTATAATAAACCTTAGAGGAGATACTACGACTATTTCCACTTTACAGGTGAGGACATGGACACTCAGAAAGTTCAGATAACTTGCTCAGAGTCATAGAGCTCATGAATGCAAATCCAGAAAGTGAACACGGGTCTATGGGATGGATGCTGGACTATCTCTGTGAAACTGTCAAAGGGAGCATAACATCTAATATGAGTGGTCCAGACACTGATTCTGCTTAAAGGCTGAACAGTGGGTCAAATGCTTTCTTGGGCATTCAAGATTTGGTAGACAAAGACTCCCTCCTTCTGAATTGAAGACTTTATGCCTCGACATGGGTGCTTCCATTCTGCTGCTCTACATCCCTGGTCTATTTATTCTATGACTAATGCCTCTCCCTGAAAGCAGGGCATTGACCATATCCACTCAGAAGTTACTTGCTGTTTACTGAAGTCAATTTCCTCTTATACCAAATTCTTACAAAACTCTTAAGTGCACACAAGACCCAAGACATGTTTTTAAATTGATAACAATATTGGGGTGCCTGGGTGGCTCAGTGGGTTAAAGCCTCTGCCTTTGGCTCAGGTCATGCTCTTAGGGTCCTGGGATCAAGTCCCGCATCAGGCTCTCTGCTCAGCAGGGAGCCTGCTTCCCCCTCTCTTCTCTGCCTGTCTTTCTGCCTACTTGTGATCTCTCTCTCTCTCTGTCAAATAAGTAATTTAAAAAAAAATTGATAACAATATTTCCCTGATTTTGATGGAAGGAGGAACAGAAATGTTCCTTACTGATTCTATACACTGAGTATTGCTACCAGTGTGATCTCAGGCCTAAAGTTTGGGGATGGGGTTTTCTGCCCTTGGTCTTCTTGGTTTGTGGATGTTCCCTAACATGTGGTGGCCTCCCCTACTCTGCCACCATCCACTACCCATCCATCATGGCCCAAATCACCACTGTGCTTCATCTAAAATACTGAATGACCTAAGTGTTCCCCCTGTATAGAGCTCTTCCCTTTCCAATTCATTTAATTTATGAAAAGATTTTTGTATTACAAAATAATACAAACGTAGGTAAAAGTATCAAGTACTATAATGAATAACTGCATCACTTAATGTTAGCAACTTTTAAAATGACATATAGGCATCCATAAAAGGAATATAATGTATTATTTTACATGCATTGAAACTTGACATAATTGTATCACACAATATGTATTCTTTTGTAAGTTGCCTTTTCTCAATGCAACACTGTATTCTGAGAATTAGCTATGTTGTTACATGTAGATAAAACTTATTCATTTTGAATGGCTCTATGGAGTGCTTCATGTGAATATCCTACAATTTAATATATCCACTCTCCTACTGGAACACATTTAGGTTGGTTTCAATTGTTCCTAATCACAAACAACACTGCAATTAATAGGCACCCTTGTACACATCTCTTTGTGTAGAGTGACCACCTAGATATGGAATTTCCAAGTCACATAATAGGCTTATATTTGTATTTACTAGATAATATCAAATACGTTGCTCTCCAACATTGCTGTACACATTTACCTTTTTAATAGCACTCCATGGAGAATTTCCATTTTTCTACATCCTTATCCATGATTGATACTGATATGTAACAACCAGATGGGTTTGACAAGTGTTTCATTTTCTATACTTGCATTTGTTAGAAAAAGATTCAGATTTATTTGTTATGTTTGAACTTACATTTATTAGTGAGAATAACTTTCTTTTTATGTACTTTTTACTGGCTGCTGGTATTTTCTCTCTCAGAACTTGCCTGTTCATGCCTTTACTTTATTTTTTATTTTTTAGTATTTATTTTATTGATGTGGAGAAATTTTTACCCTGTATATTCTGCATATTAATATTTTGTCAGTCAAAGCTAACAAAACTTATAAATAACTTCTCCAAGTCTATGACATATTGTTTACATTTTGTTGTCTCTATCATGCAAAAGAATTTTAGTTCTACTGCAAATTTATCAAAATTTTCAGTTTTATATGGCTTGAGCTTTTGAGGCTGATTCAGTAAGTCCTTGATTCAGAGTATTTTTTAATCGTTATCTTATAAAAGTTTTACTTTTTACATTGTGATCTTTAATCTACTTAAAATTTATTTTGTTCTAGTGCTCTAATTTTGTTTCCAGATGGAAAGCCAATTGTCCTTGTACCATTTATTGAATATTGAATAGTCTATCCTTTCTGCAATTGTTTATAATGCCAAGTTTCCAAGAGTCTCTTTCAATGAGCTTGATTCTGTTACACTGATTCGTTTTTCCCTCTTATATTAATAACATATTGTCTTGAATATTATACTGTTAGAATAAGTCTTGATATCTGGTTTTGGAACTCTGAATTATGCTTCTTCAAAAATTTTTTATTTCTCTATTCTTTCACAGAAGGAGTGCAAGCTCTGACTTCAGATTTTCACTGAAGTTGGAATGACTATACAGATTTTGATGGGAAAATAGAGATGTCCTCAATACTTAATGTTCTTTTCTATAAATATTTATTTAGGCTTCCTTTTATATCTTTCAAAAATTCCTTACAATATCCTCCTAAACATTTATTTACATTTTGGTTAGAATTCTTTGTAAGAGTCCTACAGCTTGTCTTGCTATTATGAAAATATCGTTAATTTCCACTACATTTTTTAAACAGACAGAATGTTTTCTGGGAACACTAGTAGATTTGTGAATTGATCTTGCAACTTGCAGAATTCTCTTTCTTTTCTCATAGTTCATCTGTAATTTTCTGAATTTTCTAATCATATTGTCTGCAAGTTAAGGCCATTTTTATCTCTGGTTATCCCTTTTTTTTTTTTTTTAAATCATGTGTTTGTTTGTTTTTCTTATTGCATTGGCTAGGGCTCTTGGACAATGTTGAATAGTAGGGGTGACACCAGGCCTTCTTGGCTTCCTCCAGATCTGAAAGGGAATGCTTCTAGTGTTCCATCACAGAGAGGTCACGCAGCATACTGATTAAAAATGCAACTCTGGAGTCAAGTGGATCTGAAATTAGGCTCTGTCATTTGAAAGTTGTGTGACTTGGGATGTATATATACCCTTATATTTCTTCTTTCTCTCTCTGTGTCTTTAGATAGATGGATAATAGTTAAACCATGCCTATCAGAAACTAAATGTTGAAAAACTACCATAAGGATGAAAAACAGTGTTTACTGTATATTTTTGATGAAGCTTTTATATACATTTATATACATTTCTTTATATTTCTACTTTTCCTGACCTTCTCCTCATAACTGAAGGTTGAATTGTATCAAATGTTTTTTCTTCACTTAAGAGATGATATGTCTTTTGTAATTAATATTCAAAAATTGTGGATTAAACTGATAGATTTTATTCTAACTGAAACATCTTTGTATTCCTAGGCTAGCAGTAAACATAATCTGGATGTGATATTTCACTGTTATTATTATTGCTGTTGTTGGTACACCATATATTAAAATATTTTAATTATTTTTTTGCATCCCCATTTATAAGCGAAATTGAGCTATATGTTTTATTCTTGCACTGTCTTTTTATATTTTGAATAAGTGAAGAGTTCTTTGGTCCTTAAAGATTAGTAAAAAGTGACCATGAATTCATTTAGACTTTTTTTTTTTTTTGGTGTGAAAACACTGATTACCAATTAAATTTATCCAATATCTAATTTTGTGCAGGAATTTGTTTGTACTTGAGTCAGTTTTCATAATTTATAAGATTCCCAAAAAGTTTTTTACTACTATTACATTTTCAAGTTTGTGTATTTGAAAATACACAAACTTGAAATATCTACAAAAATAGTATAAATTTTCTATTAATTTCTTATTATTTTAAAAATATTATTTTATTTATTTTTATTTATGTCTGCGCTTTGTTACTACATTTTTGGGATTGTTTCCTCTCTCTCTCTCTCTTTTTTTCCTCCTTCATTCTTGCTGGGGTTTTATTTGTTATTTTATGAACCAGAGTTGAGTTTTGTTTGATTCTCTCTTTTGATTATTTGCTTTCTTCTTCATTAATATCAAATGTTTATCTGTGCTTTCTTGGGTTGAGTGCTTAACATTATTTCCAATCTTACTTTAAATGTTTCAGTCTTACTTTAAATTTATTAGAGAATAAATTTTCTTCTAAGTACCACTTTTTTGGCAACTCAGAAGTTCTGATATTTAGGAGTATTTTCAAATTTTCCAAACATATATTTTAAAAACTATACTTTTAATTATTGATTTTTGTATTTGATTGTTTGTAGTTTAGAGGTACTTTGACATAATCCCTAATTATAATCAGTGATCACAAAAGCTACAAAAAGGAGTTATATTCTCTAAAAGTATCATAACATATACACTAACCAGTATATTTAAAACTGTGTAATATAAATCTAAAATATTTGGTCTTCTCATGTCATATTAGACACATTTATAAAGGCAAAATCCTAAAGTAATAGTGAGAAGGGAGGACATATGTTTGCCCTTTGGTTTTCTCAATCAGCAGTATCCCCCTCCTCCCTCCACACACACAACAGGTGACTTCTTAGTTCCCGAGCAGCTGTCATGGTACTGGCATAAAAACAGACACATAGAACAGTGGAACAGAGTAGAGAGCCCAGATATGGACCCTCAATTCTATGGTCAAATAATCTTCAACAAAGCAGGAAAAAATATCCAGTGGAAAAAATTCTCTTCAATAAATGGTGCTGGGAAAACTGGACAGCTATATGTAGAAGAATGAAACTCGACCATTCTCTTACACCATACACAAAAATAAACTCAAAATGGATAAAAGACTTCAACGTGAGACAGGAATCCATCAGAATCCTAGAGGAGAACATAGGCAGTAACCTCTTTGATATCAGCCACAGCAACTTCTTTCAAGATATGTCTCCAAAGGCAAAGGAAACAAAAGCGAAAATGAACTTCTGGGACTTCGTCAAAATCAAAAGCTTCTGCACAGCAAAGGAAACAGTCAACAAAACAAAGAGGCAACCCACGGAATGGAAGAAGATATTTGCAATTGACAGTACAGACAAAAGGTTGATATCCAGGATCTATAAAGAACTCCTCAAACTCAACACACACAAAACAGACAATCATATCAAAAAATGGGCAGAAGATATGAACAGACACTTCTCCAATGAAGACCTACAAATGGCTATCAGACACATGAAAAAATGTTCATCATCACTAGCCATCAGGGAGATTCAAATTAAAACCACATTGAGATATCACTTTACACCAGTTAGAATGGCCAAAATTAGCAAGACAGGAAACAACATGTGTTGGAGGGGATGTGGAGAAAGGGGAACCCTCTTACACTGTTGGTGGGAATGCAAGTTGGTGCAGTTTGGACAACAGTGTGGAGATTCCTCAAGAAATTAAAAATAGAGCTTCCCTATGAACCTGTCATTGCACTACTGGGTATTTACCCCAAAGATACAGATGTAGTGAAAAGAAGGGCCATCTTTACCCCAATGTTTATAGCAGCAATGGCCACGGTCACCAAACTGTAGAGAGAACTAAGATGCCCTTCAACGGACGAATGGATAAGGAAGATGTGGTCCATATACACTGTGGAGTATTATGCCTCCATCAGAAAGGATGAATACCCAACTTTTGTAGCAACATGGACGGGACTGGAAGAGATTACGCTGAGTGAAATAAGTCAAGCAGAGAGAGTCAATTATCATATGGTTTCACTTATTTGTGGAGCATAACAAATAGCATGGAGGACAAGGGGAGTTAGGAGAAGGGAGTTGGGGGAAATTGGAAGGGGAGGTGAACCATGAGAGACTATGGACTCTGAAAAACAATCTGAGGGTTTTGAAGGGGCGGGAGATAGGAGGTTGGGGGAACCAGGTGGTGGGTATTGGAGAGGGCACAGATTGCATGGAGCACTGGTGTGGTGCAAAAACAATGAATACTGTTAGGCTGAAAATAAATTAAAAAAAATTAAAAAAAAATAAAGTTCACAACATGTGTGATCCAGTGGCATTTTTAAAAGAATCACACTTGATTGTGGAATAACATACACACAGAAAAGTATATACATCGCAAGTCACAGATCAGTGAATTTTCTCAAAGGGTGCCTTCTGTGGAGCCTGCCTCTCCTTCCCAGATGAAGCAATTGGACATTAACAACAAACCCAAACCCTCTACTATCCTTTCACTCTACAGCTCTGCCCAAACCCTGGGATAACTGCTATCTTGACTTCCAACCCTATAGACTAATTGTGCTTGTTTTTGAACTATGGGTTCTTTTTATCTGTCTTCTTTGGCTCATCATTATGATGTAAAACTCATCAGTGTTGTGTGTAGTTCAATATAGTATCCATATATATCCAGATAGATGGATGATTAGGGACTATATATATCCCCATGTTTAGATAGATAGGTGAATGGATGTAGATGGAAAGATTTGTTTATTGTAAGGAATTGTCTCAAAAATTGTGGGGGTTGGCTAAGCAAGTATGAAGTCCCCAGAAATGGAATTTCACAAGTAAGCTGGAACCTCAAGCTGTTCAGAGTCTCTGGACTGAAGGAGTTCCTAAGCTCTCTTTTAAGGGGATCACCTGATTAGGTCAGCCCATCCAAGAGTCTCCCTTATGATTAATTTATAATTGACTGATGAAAGACTAATAACATCTGCAAAATCACTTCACAACAGATTCTAGACCAGTGTTTGACTACATGGAGACACTATTGAGGTCTAGTCATGTTGGCATATACAAAGTTCATCACCTCAGCAATTTTTTTTTAATGGAACATGATATAAAGATGCATCTTAAAATTGATAGTGTCTTGAATCTGATGAAAGACATTATCTTATAATGGACTTTTCATTCTTCTTGTTACTCTACCAGTCTAATATAGATATATCCCATATTAAATTTTAAAACTGACTTTAATTATTTTTTAATTTACAAATTTTCTATTAGATTCCTTTTTTTTCATTCACTATTTCTGCTGCCACTTACTTTTGGTTCAGAATTTTTTGTTCTTTATTATCCCTTTGAGTATTACAACCCTACTTAATGAAAGTCCTTTAATAGATTAGAAAATTGTCCTTTTTTGTTTATTTACCTCCTGATTATCATTCCATTCTTTTTTTTTTTTTAAGATTTTATTTATTTGTCAGAGAGAGAGGAGAGCGAGCGAGCACAGGCAGACAGAATGGCAGGCAGAGGCAGAGGAAAAGCAGGCTCCCCGCCAAGCAAGGAGCCCGATGTGGGACTCGATCCCAGGACGCTGGGATCATGACCTGAGCCGAAGGCAGCTGCTTAACCAACTGAGCCACCCAGGCGTCCCTATCATTCCATTCTTGATTTTAATATGGTTTGGTGTTATTTTTAATTTTTATTTGGTTTTGGTTTTGAATAATGGGCTTTCTTGTTTTTAAGATTAGCTCCTTCACGTGTTTTGTAATTTGGTCTTGCAGGACTATCTGAGGAAGGAGTTCTGTTTTGTTCTGATATATTTCCCTCTTCTCCAGAAGATTTGTGATGTTTCCTTCCATCAGAACTGTGTTTCCATTTGAGATTCCTGCTCCACAGACACACTGGAGATATTCTGGTTCAGTTACTCGAGGGAGCGTATGGTGTGGTTCAGCTGGATTCTTGGCTGGAAGGATGGATCTCCACATGCCACTCTGTTTTGATCAGGCACTGGTGACATCACCATTGAATTTTAGTCTCTTCCCTTGCTTTTGCTTTTCAGCAGGGAGCCTGACTGAAGTCTTGAGCCTTTCCTCCTATGGAGCTTTATTCCCTGTTCTTCCCATAGGAGTAGAAATCCTGAATGGCTCTGCCTGCTTTGGACTGAGGGCCCAGAAGGCTGTAGCCTCAGCCCATTCCTTACCTTGCTTTTATTCTATTTCTCAACAGAGACATTTATGGTGGGTTTGAGGCCAGCTATGTGTTTCATTTCCTACATGGCAGGACTAGTGGTATTCCCTAAACTCCAGCTCCGCGTGTTACCCCCCTGGTGATAACATTTCACTGTGTTCCCAGTGGACTTAGAAAATACATTACCAGACCTTTAAAGACCTTTATTCACCTACTCTCTGCCCCCTATTTGTATGGAGTTGCTTTTAATTCCCTAAATGCATCTGAATTGCCCTCACCACCAGATGTTAACTCTGGCTCTTTCTCTGTCTGATACACCTTCACTCCTCTGTCCAGTTGGTACTTAATCCTCCTGATCTTTCTCATCTCCCCCTGCGTGGAGCACATCATGGAATGTGAGAAGGAATAAATGAAAGGAGATACAATTTTCTAATTCATTTCATTCCTTCCTTGTTGTCCAGAGGTAGCCCTGACTTGCGCGTGACTTGGAGGAAGGAATCCTTCTATCTGCACCACGCCTAGCTGACCTGTCCCCAGGTCTCAGCCCTGAGTTCCACGGAGGAAATCCAAAACTCCTTGACGTGAGGTAGGCGGAAGTGCTGGGATTTTGGTGTGGAAGTGAGGGGATGAGAGTCCAGAAAGGTGAGTCAGCATGCCCAGTTCTCTGTGACAAACATACCCTTTCACCCTTGCCTCATGGTGCTGGGGAGCAGTGCACTGGCTCCCCAGGTCTGCCAGGACTCCTGGCTCTGTGGTGGCGGTCAGAGGGCACCCCCACCTCTTGAACTCACCAATCCTTGCAGATTCACAAGTGAAACCTGATCTGAGCTCCGGGGCCTGGGAAGTAAAATGACCTCTCCCAGCTCAGTGCATTTGGACACAAGCCCGTGACCTTGGCAGAAGCCAGTTGGTGCTGGGGAATCTGAGTTCTCTGTATTGATCACCAGAGCAGCTGTTGAGCCTAGCTTTCATGATCATCTCTCACAGGGAGTTTTCAGTGTGCCAAAATCTCCCTCACTCCCTCTCCTCCACCATTTTTATATGCAATTTAGTTAAAAACACTTGCCTTTCATGTGTAGGCCAAGATGGTGACTTCATAAAGGTCAGGAAATGGGGAAGTAAGAAACTTCCTTGAAAGATTTAAAATAACTTATTTTTAGTAATAATAAATGGCAAATTGAAAGATTTAAGATGAAGAGCCTGGTAGTTGGATAGGTTGGAATCTTAATGTTGTATAGGAACTGTTGCCAATTGTTTCCCGGGACTTGAGTGGTTTCATGTCTTTGCATTTTCTCTCTCTACTACACTTTATTTGCTATCCCTCCTTTAGAATGGAGATATATGTCAACTTTGAAATATCCTTTTCCATACTGTGGTAATGGGTTGAAATTGATTCCTCTTTCCTGAAATACCCGCCGTTCAGCAGTGCAACACGAGACCCTCTTCAGGCTAAAAGCGCAGTGAGAGAAAGAGAGTCACGTTAGCCAAGTAATCTAGAATATCTGTGGGTATTTTGAAGCCGATTTGTGAGAAATGCAGAGGAATATTTTGGGAAGAGTGTCAGCTTAGGTAGGAACATAACCCACCATGATCTTTACGCTACTGCTCACCAGCCATGTGGCCTTGGGAAAGTGGTCTAATAAATGTAAGCCCACCAATGGTCAAGGTGTCAGTTTAGTTACCTATAAATGGGAGAGTCGAGAATAGTCAGTTCAATGGCTTGTGGAAAATAAGAAAGGAATTTAGGAAAGCAGAGAATGGCAGGGACCACGGTGCATAAGGGATCATGTGTAGCCAAAAACACAGCCCTAGCACAGGGTTACTGGGGAGGAAAATAGACCAGGCATTGTCAGCACTTCTAATTATTTCAAGGGAAACCTCATATCTAGATTTTTATGTGAAATATCCTGATTTCACAACTAATTAACAACTCATTAAAAAAATTAAAACAAACCAACAATGCCCTGTTTAGTCCAAGCAGATGTATCTGAGGCTGAACACAGCCTGTGGATAGTTAGCTTGCAATCTTGGGGTGGGGGTGGGGGGCAGATGACCTTTGACCCCAGATTCACTATCTGTCTTCAAAATCAGCTAACATGCCTGGACCCAGCCCTAGATGGGGTGTCTGAGAGCCCAGTAATTGGCTGCAGCGTCAGCTTCCTGTTGGAGGCTGGGGAAAAGTCTTCCCCTGAGAGAGGGTTAGATTTCTCCTAAGTTTGGAAGGCCAAAGGGAATGTCTGCTTGTGCAATATGGGGGGAATTATACTGTGCTGAGGACCAGGCCCTCTTGATCCTAACTTTCATTCTGCCAAAAATGTTTGGCTGGCCTTGGTTACATTGTCTCCCTTCTCTGACACTCAGTTGTTGCCTCTCTGTAAAATTGTAACTTTAGGTTGGATCAATATTTCTCAAACTTCAGTCTCTGGTGTATGACAGTGTGGAAGCCAGTCACTTGGGTGATCTTTATCTCCTCCTATCCACCCCGTGTGGGGCCCCTCCCCTACTGAACAGGGCTGATTCATGTGACTGACTAGATACCGTGAAGGTGACAGCATGTGACTTCTGGGGCCAGCTTCATAAAAGACACTGATGTTTCCACCTTGATCTTTCAGCTCACAAGCTATGGGGGTGGGGAGGGGATTGCACCAGCAAACATGCCATAAGGACACTCAGGCAGCACTGTAGCGAGGTCTACCTGCTCATGAACAGCCAGCATCGACTTGCCAGCCATGTGAGCCATCCGCCTGGGAAGCAGATCCTCTAGCCCCAGCCGAGCCTTCCGATGACTGTAGCTCAGCCTGACATCTTGAGTACAACCTCACGAGAGACCATGAGCCAGAATCCCCCCACCCAAATTCCTAACCTTCAGAAACTGTGAGAGGTAAAAACATTTACTATTGCTTAAGCCACGGAAGAATAGATTACCTCATACACAATCACGATCAGTGCTACACCTGCCTACCATCAAGTCTATGACATATTTTTCCTGCGTTATTGAAGTATGACTGATGAATAAAATTGTAAGAATTTAAAAGTATACATTGTGGTGATCTGATATATGGATACATGGTGAAAATATTCACATGATCTAGTTTATTAACATCATCAGCTCACATATTTATTTATCTCTGTGTGTGAGAGAACATTTAAGTTCTACTCTCTTATTAGATTTCAATTTTATAATATAATGTTTCAACTGGGGTCAGCATGTTTTATATTAGATTCTCAGATTTTATTCATCTTATAGCAGGGAGTTTGTATTCTACTAACCCCCATCTCTCCTACCCTCTCAGCCTCTGGTAACCCATTTTCTACTCAGTTTCTTTGAGGTTAACTTGTTTGTTTGTTTTAGATTCCACATATAAGGGATACCATGCAGTATTTGTCTTTCCCTATATTGCTTATTTCATTTAGCATAATGCCCTTAAGTTCCATCTATGTTGTGACAGATGCCTGTTACATATTAATGTATTTCTCGAAATGGTTTATTCTTTTAATTTGCATACATTTATTTTAAAAGGAAAAGTTTTTATGGTGTAAATGGACAATAAACATCTCTAGTAAAAAAAAATAACTCAAAATCTAATTTTCTTTCAATCTAACTTCTATCTAGACTATGTTGCCTGTAGAAAGTTCTAAGCCTCAGGCATCTTGTTTCTTTGTTAATAAAGGATATGAACAAGAGTTTAAGGAATGTTAAAGGAAAGCTGACACTAAATTAAGCCTGTGTCTTTGAAATAAACCAAAGGATTGAAAGGAAACCAAGCAGAGAATAACTTTCTCTTAATGAGATTTAATATTAAAATGCAACGTCCCCATTCCCCCAAACATCTTTCAGGCCTGCAAAGGAATGTTGTTGGTGGGGGTTTTCCTTTCTTCTAAGAAAACTTAATAAGAAGATCTGTGCTTTTATCCAGTTCCAAAGCATCCCAAGATAGCATATAATTTCTATTTGTATAAAGTGAGATCACTTATGATAAAGCCTTTTATAGGGTTTATAGCCCACCCTAGTCTTAAAGTGTTACTACCAATATAATACCTTTTGGTTATTAAAAGATGTACCATCCTAAAAGCCCTGGCCCATTCACTGAACTTTTGCAGTGAACAAGAGAGTAGGCCTGTCCAAAGACCATCATCCCTATATTGGCAGTTCAGGAGTCTGAAGCCCTGAGAAGGGATGAAAGGTTTCCACAGCTTCTGGGGATTTAGGAGGACTGGGGTCAGAACCTGTGTCTTCTGATTCCTCATGCCTTATGCTGTCTACACAAAATCAATTTTCCGGTCTCTTCACACGTGGGGTTTGTAGCCCAGCTGGATCTTTGAGCAACTATGGCACATCAGGGCCTGAAGAAAGTGTGGCATGGCAGAGTCAGGGATGGTCTAGAGGTCTGGTGCATGGTTATAAGGTAAGGATCTCTAAGGGATCTGAGATGCTGAGAAGACAGCAGTGCAGGCTGGAACAGACAAGACTAGAGAAGAAGCTACCTCTGCATCCTGGAGGTGGATCCTATCTGCCACATCACAAAGGAAAGAGCACATACAAAAGTGTATGAGCACACACAAACACACATATATACTCTAATATCCTGGGACAGGAGATGCACCCAGCCAATGCTCCAGCCCCCACAGAGATGCTAACTATGGCCTTCAAATGAACACACATTGGTCTCTTTAACATCTTGGGCAACTCTCCAGCCCCTATGTCACCACTCGGCTGTATAATACTTTTCAATTTCTATTAAAAAAAAAATACTTCTGAGTCTTCGTAGGTCTTGGATTTGTCCAGGACTAAAGAGAGAACAGTATATTTTGATGCACAGGAATGCATGAAGTCTTATTCTCTACCACGTCAAGTAGAATTTTTATGAGTATTGGGTGACAGAACAGTCAGAGCAGATGGAAAGAAAACATGTTAAAGTAGTTTGATGAAATAGTGTGGTAGCTATTTCTGGACCTAAAAAAAAAACAAAAACCAAAAAAACCCCACTCCTGCTTTCTCAGTTGTGTTCTCTGTGCCATTTAAACACTGATTACTAGAGGTAGTAATTAATTGCATTTTCCTAAGATGTTTTGCAGGTCCTGGAACACAAGAGTGGAGATTGAGAGGTTCTGAGCTTCTCCTTTGACTAGAGAAGGGACCAAGGCACAGTGCAAGTTATGTCAGTGAGTAAGTTATTAGCAGACAGGGAGTAGTTGATTGTATAGAAGAAGTCACATTTTGCAGAGGACACACATTTTGGCACATTTGATTGTTTTTCTTCTTTTATTAGTTTTAAATTGCTAAATGCATCTCTCTACCACTCTACCACCCTTCAAGAAACTAGTTACATTGGAGGGAGGCAGAGTTCTGTTGAGAAAGGGCTTGCATTAGGGTTCAGGCTTGAACCCATTTTACACTTTGCTTATAAAACTGTAAATTGGCCTTACAGACTAAGATTGATGCTGTCAAATGTCAAGGGACATTCAGATGTCTCTGAGCCTTTCCTCTCCTCCTCTCACCCAAAGACACAGGTCTTTCCTGGCAGTGGAAAAGTCTCCTCACTACTTTCTGGGGTCAGCACGCGGATCTCTCAGCCAGTTGTCACACCTAGTGAGTCAGCAGAGCAAAGTGGCTGGGCCAAGACTGTGTCAGCCACCAAGAGGAGAGCAGAAGCAGGGCTCTTGCACTAGGGAGCAGGAGTCATGCAGAACCACGGAGTTCCTAAAATGTCATCACCCAGAACCCAAAGACCAAGGGACATCATTTCATAGGCTATTTCTGCTTCTGCTATTCTTCTTTCTTATTTGATCTTATCCCTAATCAGCTGAGCCTTGAGAGGGAGGGTATGGGAATGGATCGATCTATTACTTGTAGTATTTCTCACCAACCTGGGGTAGAAAAGCTAGCTCAGATCGTAACACTTTGCCTGGTACAAACTTATTTTAGCACAAATCAGAGTAAAGAGTCAAGTCATTGAATTCTAGCCAAATCCTAAAGGATGGGTCTTTCTCAACAACTCAACTATATAGTCTATATCAAGAAAAACGGCTTTTGTCAATGGCAGCCAAAATCTAAAATAGCAAAAACAATCGAAAGTACCATTTTAATGCAATATTTCAGATTTCAAATATGCGTAATTATTTTAACAGAATAGCTAAATTTTACCAGACATTTATGAAGAGATGATAATGATGTCAAGAATAATGTATTTATACTGGCTAGCATTTATTAAGCACAACTCTGCTGAACACAACTCAGCCACACTGCTGAGAAATTCCCTTGCTATGGATACCACCTCTATGGCTCCATCAATTCTAAATGATTTTGTTTTAATTTTCAGGGGCTTTTATAAGAGAGTTACAACCATCTTCAGAAACACTGATTAATTTTGCAGATGTTTATCAAGGTCTGTTACACTCCAGACAAGGTTCTAAGCCTTTTGGATCCAAAAATGTTGGATAAGACATATATATCTCCTGTACTTGTGCCTGTAGGGGAGAAAACATTTAACCACAAATGATTGTTAGAAATGATACAAAGTGATGAGAAAAAGAGTAATGAGGGAATTGAGTTCTTCAAAGAGGATATGGAGGGATGGACTCTTTCTATAAGGTGAATTTGCCAGGTGAAAAGAGGTGTGATGACTGCACCAGGCCAATCTCTATGGTGGGCAAGATGTTAGCATGTTCCAGAAGCTGAAAGACAGCCTGTACAACTAGGTGGAAAGACTAAGAGGTGAGGCTGATGAGGTCAGGAGGAAACAGTCTGACAAAGGATCTCCTCTCTGAGCCCTTCCTTTACTTCTGGCACCTGGTATGGGATCCAATAGGCTCTGGGGGGAAATGAGATGAAGAAACTGAGGCATGGAGGCATCAAGTCTCTTTTCCAAAGCCACACAGCTTATAAGAGCTAGTCTGGGATATCTATCTATGTATCTATGTATCTATGTCTGTCTGTCTGTAGGTATGTTATGCATCCAGCTAGCTAGCTACCTATCTATCATTATAGATATTAATATATATCTCCATTTATCTATCCTTCAGTTACTATGAGTTAGGAATTCAAGATTCAAGGTATATGACAATAAACACAACTGTCAAAGTTTCCACTCTCATGGATCTTCCTTCATTAAGAGCAAGAATGCAAACTAAAGCAGAGACAAGAGATGTAGAGTGAAGGGGGCTCTTTTAGATAAGGTGCCTTAGACAGAGGATACCTCTTTAAGCAGAGGTATGAGTTCATCAGGAAGAAGCCATCAAGTCTATGTTCTGCTTTTTTTAATTAAAATTTTTATTTATTTATTTGAAAGAGCACGTAAGTGTGCATGAGCAGGGGTAGGAGCAGAGGGAGAAGCAGACTCCTTCCTGAGCTGGGAGCCCGATGTGGGGTTCAGTCCTAAGACCCTGGGATCATGACCTGAGCTGAAGGCAGACACTTAACGAACTAAGCCATCCAGGTGCCCCTGCGTTCTGCTTTGAGAGAGTTTGTCATTAGCATTGTCAAACTAGGGAAAACATGATTGTCTTCATGGGGTAGTTTGAAACACACCATGATTACTGTGCATGTCTACGTGTCTTTGTGTGTGTGTCTTTGTTGGTCAAATTCTTTCCCAGATCAGAGACAGCAAGAAAAGGTTAGCCTAGGCTGTGTAAGGAAGAATGATTTGTTGGAGATTTCAAATTAAAAATTTTTTGCTAGGTTTGGAGAGTCACAGAGACAGTGTTCCTAAAGGGGAAAGGATCTAGCTGGATAGAAGTTCACGTGTGTTTGAGACAGAGAGAGATTCAGCCTTTCGTGCCTGCACATCAGGCATCAGTTATGCCTGGACAGACTATTATGGCATTTTTGGTAGAACATTCTTTTTTCTCATTCAGAGCAGACTTCCATAAAAGAGTGAGAGAGGCTGATGAGCCCAGCAACAGCCAATAGAGATTCACGGGGAAGACCAAGTGTAGTTCATTATGATGGGTCTGGATAACTGTACTATACTGCTATAAAAGACTGAAGATGAAGCCATACTCTCCTCCCTCTCCATTTCATTCTTTCTCTCTCTTTCCATATTTATATAGGTAGATGGACAGAGATATCTTTTTTTCTCTTTCCCAAAAGATTTTCTGTTGCTTAAAAGATTTAATATAGAGTAGAATGTTGAAATTGGTTAGGATTATCTGTGATAATATAAGGTAATTAGCAAAAGACCATTTGTCATGTTAAATCTTTGCAATTTCTAGAAAAAAATGAAAAAATAAAAGACACAATTTTTCTTTTTTATGGCTGTCCAGTGGAGCAAACCATTCAGGATTAAACTTGACAATCTACAGGTCAATTCCAACCATTTCAAGCTTCTTCATAGCCATGGCCAAAATATTTCACAGGGTTCTAGATGATTTACTGGGTCTTATGCAATTGTTATTCAGAGGAGAAAGATGGTGTGCTTTTGACCTATTGTTCTGGAAACCGCTCTCACATCTATCTATGTTTCTGTCCATCCATCCTGAAGCCATTTATGGAATATTATGAATGACACAGAGATGAATAAGGCATGATCTCTGTTCCCAAAAAGCTCACAGTCCACTGACAAACAAATAAATAGGAAATTCCAAAAAAAAAAAAAAAGTAGAGTAAATGTGTAATGGCAGTAAGGATCACATGTTTTGGCACTTGAGGCAGAGAAGGGGGAGCAATGGAAAGAACCTCAGATAGGATTAGGGTGCTTGAGGACAGTTTTTAATAAACACGGATGATTATGCTCATCCTCAAGGAAGAATGTGTGGGAATTCAACAGGCAGAGAAGATGAGAAGCTTTCCAAGAAAAGGGAATTGTGTAAGCCAGTGCCTAGGCACGTGGGTACAGAAGAGCAAGACTTATTCAGGGGTCACAGGAAGTTGGCTGGCACAGCTGGGGTCTAGACTGCATATTTGGTCAATGGTAAGGGTGGGTGCAGAGGGGGAAAGAGAGATCAGCAGTGAGGCTTAGGAGTATTCAAGGTGAGGTTATGAGAGACAAGGGCACGAGTGGAGTGAACTTGGATTTGATGCTGATAGCTATGTGACATTAGGACCATATTTTAAATTGAAAGTATCTGGCCAACATTTCTGGAGTTGCACTGGATTCTTAGAGAGTAGTTGTTATCGAGTGGCCATTTGTTTGCAATGATTATCCCTGTAGAGTGGGGCTAAAGTAAATTATCACTTTATGGGGTTTGAGGATGCCACCTAATCATTTGTATGTTGGTCCTAAAAGTATGAGCAGTCCTTTTATGGACGCTTCCTAGACAAATAGTCTTCATGAAATTTTGCAGATAACTGGAAAAGGAAAGAGGGAGGGACTTCAAAAACGAAAAGTCTCCATTATACCTCTAAGTCATGTGAAAATTTCTGTCATATATCAGTTACTCTGGAAACTCGGCCATGGTCTGATGTTGCTTCTCTTTCATGAAGGGAATGCTTTTGTTTTGAATCCTCAACAGTGCCTGGCCCAGTGCCTGGGACAGAGAAGAACCTCAGTTAATGCTCAAGAAGCTGATTTGGGGGCGCCTAGATGGCTCAGTTGGTTGAGTGACCAGCTCTTTATTTTGGCTCAGTTCATGATCTCAGGATGGGACTGAGCCCTGTCTGGGGGTCCATCCTCAGGGGGAGTCTACTTCTCTCCCTCTCCTTCTGCCCTTCCCTCTACTCTTACATGTGCATGTGCTCTCTCTCTCAAATAAATGAATAAATAAACCTTAAAAAAGTTATTTGTTAATGATCCAAACCAAGCTGTAAAAAGGCCCGTATGAACATTTAGTAAGTCACATGTGTTAAATATGAGGAATATCAGAATTAAGAGCAAAAAGTAGGTCATAACAGCAATATAGCAACAGGTTATCCTTTTCTGGGGATCTACTCTAAGTTAAGGCAGGTGTCAGACTCTCCATACATCCCTGACTTAATTCTCACCATTCCCTCACTTCTCAGTGTTGCTTTCCCCCCACTTCACAGATGGGAACACTGAGGCTGACTGCAGTGACTGTGGTGACTCAACACTCTCAAGGTCACACAGAGGAGGAAAAGTAGGACGTGAACCCAAGGCTACTTGGCAGTAAAGTTTGTGCATTTTCTCTCCTATTGCTATTTCCACATATTTCCAGGTGTTTCTTGTGAAAGGGGAGAAGCACATTTGTTCCCCTGGCTCCAGAGGAGAGAAAGCAGACCACAGTATCTTCCATGGTAGGAAGCGGAGGCCTTTGGCAGGACTTTATGGCCACCACGGCTGTCAGAGAACAGAACTGACTTTTCTGTAAGGCCATGACCCCTAGCCCTGAAGATGAGACCTTGATGTGAAAAGTGGACAACCACCACCTCTTAGGGAACCTGTAGAATATTTTCTGTTTTGGCTGGTAGAATATAATATATATACTTCCATCTCTCAGATCTGGAGATATTCTTTGGACAGTAATAACAGTTCCTGATCTGGATAATATTTTACATTAGACAAAACACTTGCACAGAGCATCTTATTTGATCCCAAGTGGGCTCTATTTGGGGATGACGTAGCTGTTGCTCAGAGAAGTAGTAGGACTTGCCCAAGGAGACAGACAGTGAATGGAAGACTTGGAAAACAGACCTGGCTCAAATTATTCTAAGACTAGTGCTCCTTCCACTATGAATGTTGTCTACTACATTGAGGCAAAAATCCAGGTCTGTTGTAAGTGTCATACAAAGGGTAAAGTTTCTTCCCGTGATGAGCATGGGACACACACTGAGGCTATTTCTGAGACATTGGTCTCTTTCTATGAGGGTCAATATCCCTGAGGTCTGGACTTCCCTCTGGGAACAAAGCATCCTTTGGGGTCTTCCTTAACTATCCTCATCAGTGCAATATGTTTTTTTCTGTCCAACTGCCCCATTTCCATTGGCAATTTATGCTTCCAGAGATGCCTAAGTGCTGATTCTGACCCCAATTATTCCATGTCTAGGTTATTCTTCCTGACATGTGAGTATAGGACACAAGTCGAAGTCCCCCACTTAGGCAGCCCAGAGGGGCCAAGCCCTGCTTGGCCAGGAGCACGTGGACTCCTGACTATGGAAAGTCTGTCTGTGTGCTAAGTGTAAGCAGATGTCCCCAGCTGCCAGATCGCGTGGCCATATGAAACCAATCACCCACTCTGCACAAACATGTATCATCAGGTCAAAGTCTGAAGGTGCAACCAACTCATCCTGCTTCCCATAAAACTGTGGGTGAGTAAGGGGTGGGGGATTTGTGGAAACTGGCCAGAGCACTCCATCTAAGGGCAAAATTTGTGTGGTTTGATTGTATAAGAATGGTGATTTTGGGCCAAAGAAGTGCTGCTCAAAGTTATGGTGGACACTCAGAATGGCCCCGTGACATTACCTAAGCACTCTCAATGCTATACATATGGGGGTACCAAGGTTTGAGTGTTGAAAGTGACTTCCTCAACATCTGATAGCAATCTAGTGGCTCCATCAGGGCTTTATCAAAGGCCAAAATGCCAGCCTAACATCTGTTCCATTATGTCTGGCTGCCTGTGCCGTTAGCTTTCTGGCTTCTGTACATGCATCTTCTTGTCTCTCTTACTTTGAATCCTGGTGGCCTTGGGAATGACTTCTCTAAGCCATGTAATGTTATTTACTGGGGGTTAATACTGGGCCAGGCTAAACAGTCCATGTACTGTATTGTGCATAATAATCCCCAAATACCAAGAAAGGTCTTTTACTCCCCTATTTTAAAGGATAATCAGAAATGGAAAAAAAGTTGCCCATACAGTTTGCAGGTGGCACAGCCTAGGCTTACATCAAGATGGACTCCAAAGGCTTAGTTTCAAGGAATTGGCAAAGTCATAATCAATTGATAAGCAGTGGAAGATGGCTGGGTGATCAACATTCATTCACTGGAAAGGAACTTTCTCAGCACCTATTAAGTGCCTGGCAGCAATGTGGTTTTAAAGATACCCATAGCATTATTCTATCATTCTAAGAAACAGTCTAGTGTTGGAATGAGAAACACAAACTCTGTGTGTGGAAGTGATGTTAAGGAGATGACAGATCAGGTACAAGTGGAATAGAGTTGAAGGTTCACATTAGTTTGCTCAGAAGGTAAGAGGTGGTTTATCAAACGAAGTGCTACTTTTCTGTCAAAGAGTAGTTGACATTCAAAGCAGAAGCTGACAACATGTGTCGAGAGATGGACAGGAAAAATTGTGAAAACTTAGGGAACTACATATCGCGAGGTATTATTGCTGGCTTGTTAAAACATGAGTGGGAAGCTTAAACTATGGTATCAAATATACAAGTTATAAGGACTTTGAATGTTTTGCCAAAGGAGTGGTTTTTTTTTTTTTTTGCTTGTTTTTATTTTTGTTTTGTTTTGTTTTTACCTGAGTCCAGTTAGGAACCATGGATAAGTTTTAAGCAAAAGAGAAACACGGGTGCCATATCGTTTAGGATTAGGCTTGACAGCTAATAATGGAAAACTCCAAATTAATACCTGCTTTAAAACAACAAAAGTTTAATTTAATGTAAAGTCTGGAGTCAGTGTAGACCAGGACTACTCTAGTGGCTCTTCTCCGGAATTCATGGTTTTTCCAACCACTACTATATGTGGTTCTCAAATTCATACTCCAAACTCATAACCTAGGCAGCAAGATGGGAGCAGAGATAAAGAAGGAAGAGAAGTGTCTTAATCTTTTTGAGCTGCTGTCACAAAATACCAGGGACTAGTGACTTATGAACAGCACACACTCATTTCTCACAGTTCTGAGGGCTGGAAGTCTGAGATTAGGGTGCCAGCAGGGTAGAAGTATGATAAAGGCCCACTTCCAGGCTGCAGACAGTTGACCTCTTCCTATATCCTCACATGGTGGGAGGGCTGGGGAGCCCTATGGGGTCTCTTATAGGAGCACTGATCCTATTCACGAGGTTCCACCCTCAGGACATAATCGCCCCTCCCCAAGCCCCCCCCCACCCCGCCCAAGGACCCACCTTCTAATACTTTCACATTGGGCATTAAGGTTCAACTTAAGAACACTGGGCGGACACAAATATTCAGACTACAGTAGAAAGGCTTCATCACTCTCTCTCTCTTTTTTTTTTTTTTAAAGATTTTATTTATTTATTTGACAGACAGAGATCACAAGTAGGCAGAGAGGCAGGCAGGGAGAGAGGAGGAAGCAGGCTCCCTGCTGAGCAGAGAGCCCGATGCGGGGCTTGATTCCAGGACCCCGAAACCACTACCCGAGCCGAAGGCAGAGGCTTTAACCCACTGAGCCACCCAGGTGCCCGGCTTCATCACTCTCTTAAAGAAAAGTCTCCGAAGCCTATACAAAACACTTGTTATTTCATTCCGTTCATCAGGAATTGGCCACATGTCCATATCCAGCCACAAAGAAGACTGGAAAATGTCTTTACACGGACAGCCATGGGCCTATGTAAAAATCAGGTTTTCTATTTCTCTACTAGAACTGGAGAATGGATATTTAGGAAACTTAGAAATCTATGCCACAAGTAGATATGAAATTTAAAGATCACTCCATTGTCCTTGGAGTAGATGGACAAGGATATAGGCCTATGGCTGAAGATATTAGACTAAGGCTGCTGGTATCTGCAGGATTGGGTAGATGCTCTCCCTTTCCCCTTACAATTACTTAAGCTTTGACTAATTAAGGAAATAGCTGTCTTACCTTTATTTCCCCAGTACTGAGTCAGAGGTGGATATATGCCTCTTTCAGCAAATGAGTCATGCTCAAGGTTGGGCAAACCTGCCTGGATATGCAGAATGGACCATAATATGAATGTGTCTTGGACTACATTCTTCATTGACTTGAAATGCTGCTCATTGTACTTTTGACCTCATATAGATATATCAGATTTCTTATTCTCATTATTTACAGAGCCAGGGTAGGAAAGAGGAAGTTTCTTCATTCATGTCATTCAGATAAGCAGCGTCAACTTGTTTTGTCTTATGGGTATTCACAGAGGTAACTGGTTAAGAGCATGTGTTTTATTTTTTTTATTTATTTTTTTTATTTTTTAAAGATTTTATTTATTTATTTGACAGACAGAGATCACAGGTAGGCAGAGAGAGGAAGGGAAGCAGGCTCCCTGCTGAGCAGAGAGCCCAACGCGGGGCCCAATCCCAGGACCCCGGGATCATGACCTGAGCCGAAGGCAGAGGCTTTAACCCACTGAGCCACCCAGGTGCCCCAAGAGCATGTGTTTTAGAACCAAAAATCTGTGAATTGAAAATTCACCTATGTTACTCATCTCAGGCTGATTTCAGAGTCAGACTTCTTCTTCTTCTTCTTTTTTTTTTTTTTTTTTTTAAGGATTTTGTTTATTTATTTGAGACAGAGATCACAAGTAGTCAGAGAGGCAGGCAAAAGCAGGCTCCCTGCTGAGCAGAGAGCCGGATGCAGGGCTTGATCCCAGGACCGTGGGATCATGACCTGAGCCAAAGGCAGAGGCTTTAACCCACTGAGCCACCTAGGGGCCCCTCAGGGTCAGACTTCTTAATTATCATGACATCTTGCCTTCTTTCTGAGTATTTGTTAATTTTTATCTATTCCCTCAACAGTCTGCCCTCAAGTAAGTTGAGGGAAGTGGTCATAGCAGTTTTGATGAGTATTACTAAGAGGTGATGGCAGAACAACGGACTTGAGGATACCAGAATGTAGCCTGGGGCCCTGACTGCACTCACTTGTCTACCTACCTTCATGCAGCCCTTTTAGGGATTGACTCCTACCCTAGTGTCCAGTGTCCCACAAAAGAAAAAAGCACAACCCAGATCAGTGTCGGCTCACCCAGTTCTCACCATCCTCAGTCCACCTGTGCTTTTTTTCTCATGTTTTTTCCTGATGTCCTTGTGCTCCTTTTCTTCCAGAATCCTGTCCTCTCCACCTTTCTCAGTTTGTCCTGGTCCTACATCATGGCTTGATTCCTGGCTATTGTGCTCCTAGGGATATGAAATACTGGGTTTCCCCACAGAACTACAAGGTTGAGTTAGGCATCACGCTTAATGGCAGAGCTGTTGAGACCAGACTCACCTGGATTTGCTTCTTTCCTCTGTAACTACTACTTCTGGACCTTGGGTAAATCATGTAACTATCACAAGTCCCTGCTTTCTTGTTTGTAGGACAGAGGATAATGACAATCCCTATTGTGTGTGCTATTGTCAGATCCAATAAATTAATATATAAATATTTGGTCTAGTGTTTGGGATACAGTAAGTGCAAAAGCAGTATTAGTCACTCATATTATTTTTGGGATTGGGGGATTAAGAGATAAGGTTGAGGAATTGAAGGGTCTATATCATGAAGAGCTATTTTATGAAGAAGCTAGATTTGGGCCAAAAGGAAGAAGGGGTTCAATGAGGAGAGTATTTTCATATCCTATTGCCACCATAATGAATTTCAACAAATTTTGTGGCTTTACTTAAAACAACACAGATTTTCTATCTTGAAATTCTGGAGGTCATATGTTGAAAATGTATTGGCAGGGATGTATTTCTCCTAGAGACTCAATGGGAGAATCTGTTCCCCTGCTTTTTCTGGTTCCAGAGGCTGGCCACATTTTCTGGCTCATGGCCCCACATCACAATAACCTCTGCTTCCCTTGTCTCGTTACCTTATCTGACTCTGACCTTCCTGCTTCCCTCTTATAAGGGCCTTTGTGGCTACAGTGGGATCAGTCAGATAATTCAGGATTATCTTCCCATTTCAAGATCCTCAATTTAATTATATCTGCAAAATTCTTCTTGCTATGTTAGGTAACACATTTGCAGGTTCTGAGGATTATGGTATGGATATCTTTGAGGAAGAATTATTCAGCCTGCCACAGAGAGTGACATGGTTATTTTGGAATTTTCCAGAATCATTCTAGTGAGAACAGAGCTGGGGACACTAGTTAAAATGCCACTGTAAGATGGAGGAGAAAGGATATGAACAATTAAGCATTAGAGGCAGTAGGGATGCTGAGGACAAATGGGTGTTGAGGAACCAGTCTCCCTAGGACTTGGCTAGTATTATGGACGGAATGTCTGCATCTTTTTTCCAGGTTCTTCTGTGCAATTCCTAACCCCCACAGTGATGGTATTAGGAGGGAGAGCCTTTGGGAGGTGATTAGGTTATGAAGTTGGAGACCCCTGAATGGGATTAATGTCCTTATAAAAGGGATGGCTATGTGAGGACACAGAAAGAGTAGGCAGTCTGCAACCAGGAAGAGGGTCCCCATCAGAACCCAACCAACCGGGCTGGCCTCTGACCCCAGACTTCCAGCATCCAGAACTGTGAGAAATAAAAGTCTGCTGGTTAGAAGCCATCCAGTCTGTGCTATTTTGTTACAGCAGCTCAAGCTGACTGGGATCATTGTGAGGATAGGAAAGGGATGATTTCCGGATTTCTAGCTCCAGGTTCAAGAAGGATAGTGGAGACATTCAAAGCTGGCATAAACAGGGGCGGTGACTGACAAATTGACCAGGGCTTTCTGAGAAATCCTGTTTCCTCTAGCCTGTGGCCATTCTTCATAAAAGACAGAGGGCAGCCTGGCCTATGGCATTCCCCACACTTTGCACATTCTTTGCAACTTTTTCCATATCAATTTCAAATTCTGAATATTCTTCTTTAAATGGTCTCTGGTAAAAGTCACCCTTGTCCAAAGCAATTAGTTTCATGAAACCACAACTCTGATATGCCTGTGTATTTTGATACACAGACAACTCATACATAATCACTGAAATGGGAACATGTACTTTCCACTCACCACCAAAAATTGTCTCACACGTTGTCGGTGCTAAGCATGCCACATGTAGACGAATACTGGTGTAATGCTAAGAATACAGACTGAGAAATTCAAACCTAGACCTGAATGAGTCACTAGAGCTCTCTGGACTTTTCTCTCCTGATACATGAAAGGAGATAATGACTGAATTATAATGATTTGGTTAGATAGTAGGGAGGAAATGTGGGGACCTGTGCTTCATAGTAGGTACCCCAAGCTATGTGTATTTATATCATGATCTTCTGATGATTTGTCCTCATGTATTTTAATTAATTCCAAGCCTTTTCATGAGGTGGGTCAGTGAAGTCTGATAAGCTCACTAGAAAATGTATTGTCTTTGCAGTAGAGATGGCAAAGTTACTTAAATGTAAAGCTATTGTTTGCCTCATGAGTCTCCTTTATCTCCCAGACCACTGGGGTCAAGGGAGTGTGGGGCTTGTTGACCACACTGGGAGAGCCTTAGATCTGGCTCTGCTGCATTGCCAGGGGAAGAAAACCTGGTTTTCTTTAAGATTCAAAGTAGGAGTTTGAGATGGGAAGCCCTACTGCTTTCTGGACTATATTGGACTCATTCCTCTGCTTATGGTTCTGGGCTTTTTGCTTACAAAGTTCTGGTCTCCTGACCCACTTGGGAACATCACTGAAGGTCCACAAGATAGAACCAAGTGAATTTTACCAACCCCTCCAGGATCTCTCTTCACCGTACCCCCAGCCAGTACAGCAGCATTAGACTCAAAGCAGCATTTGCTGAAGATAGCACTGTTTTCATGAAGTTTCCATTGATACATCTGGTTTTCCTTTTGAAAAAGGCTCTCAAACCTCATAAAACTGAAGTCTTTTGAATCAAACCACAAATTCCTTATAGCTAACCTCAGCAAAACTCCCTACACACTCTGTATACTTGCTCCCTCTATCCTGACCCCATTCTTCTTTTCTCTTCTGTCTTCATTAACTTAGTGGAGCCAAGTTCACAAGGATAAATCAGAGTTGCTTTTTTTTTTTAAAATTCACTTCATATTAATAAAAATTATGGGTAATTTTTCTGCCTTAGACCTTTGATTTAGAATAGCTGTCATTTATTGAGCTCTAACAATGTGCCAAGTCCTTTACATAGTATTCCATTTAATCCTACAACAGTCCTGCAAGGTAGGTGGTATTTTTCCAGTCATGCCAATGAGGAAAGAGAAACCCAGAGAAGTCAAAGAACATGTTCATTGTCTTGCTCCTGCTGGGTGGCAATTATTACCCTGATTATTGACTTCATGGTGATGCTGATTATTGCTAGGGCTAATAACAGCTGCTGTTTCTGAGTGTCATGGTAACCGCTCACTGTACCTTACATTCTTACAATAATCTCTTGAGGCAAATATTGTGATCCCCATTTTATAGATGTGTAAACTGAGATGCAGAAACGTTTGGTAACCTGTCCAAGTACACAGTCATCAACTCATTGCAACTGCAGATATTAATAGAAAGCAAAACTTTGTCTATGCCAGCACCTTTGAAATGTTTCATATGGTTAACACATTCAATCCCTGTGACAATCTTGCAAAGTAGATGGCATTATCAACTACATTGCACAAGTGGGGAAACGGAGGCACAGAGAAAGGAAGCGACCACTCAAAGCCACACAGCTCATCTGTGGGATGAGGGGCTCAAATGGGAAAAAGTACAGTCCTGGGTCCTGATTCAGAGCTTGTGGTCACACCCCAATGCTGCCTGACTGTCTGATTTCAGAACCTCCTTTGCTCTGGACAGGTATCTGTGTGAGCAGTTTAAATCTTATCTTTCATCCAGTTCTTTTAGTCTCTGGTGACCTCATCGTGTCCAAAGGACAGGATTTGATGTGCACCCTGTCAGTGGTGATCATAGTTATTGAGATGGGTCTGCACTGATATCTGGGGGTTTGGGCTGAATCTTAATGACATGCGAAGGTGACCTGCAAGGACTATGGGGCTCTGCTGGAAAGCTGGCACTCTGCTAGGCAGGAAGGAGCCCCACAGATTGATGGTTCCCCATCTGTCAGGCCTTTTTATGGACGGTGTTCATGTGGTCAAAGCTAATCTAAAGGCTGAACGAACCACGCTGTAATCTTCTGGAATGTTGGAAAAGGGGAAAGTAAGTGTTGAGTGTGAGTGGTGAGGAGGGGGAGGTTCAGCCACAAGTTGGAAAATTCACTAGAACAAAGAGGAAGTTGGCATCAGACAGTTGTCTTTTCAGGAACAGAGGGCCAGGAATTGTAGACAAAACAGAGGCACTTTTCTTTAATTGCAGGCACAGGAATAGAGAAGTCAACATCCAGAAGAATCCCAGTGGCAAGACTGAGCTCTAGATAGGTATTATCCTATGTTTGATTTTTCAACTTTTTCCTTCAGTACTTCTTCAACCAGAGGGACAAACACATAGTAAGGCCTAAAGTGGACTGCAACACATTGGAAATTTCTTCGAAGCCACATGTTTTAGTAATCAGATACCTGCCAGATACGAATTTACATTTGTGTTTGTTTTAAAGTGAAATACTTGTTTAAATCTCTGTTTAGTTAAATTTCTTAACTTATGGTATTTATCTTTCTCACTCTGAGTTATTTCACTTACATATTACCCCATAGGTCCATCCACATTGTCACAAATGGCACAATCCCATCCTTTATTATGGCTGAGTAATAGCCCTGTGTGTGTGTGTGTGTGTACCACATCTTCCTTATCCATTTGTCTATCAATAGACACTTAGGCAGCTACACCCAAGTAAAGAAAAAATTTAATCAAATAATAAATAATAACTTTCTTAACCTAGTCTAATTTCCAACTAAAAATGATACTTAATGTTTATCCCTGGATATGTGTATTTCCAAGAACACTGCTTCCTATCAGTACTCAAGAAACACCTTCCTATGCTGGATTTATGGGAAGGTACCCTCCAGCTACACAGAAGGGAAGGGAAGAATATTGGAAGGAGACTAATATTTATCTGTCACCTATGTTGTATCAGGCACTATGTTAAGTGTTATGTATATACTATCTCATTTAATAATCACAACAGACATACACAGTTGTTATTATTAATCCCCATTTTACAGAGGAAGAAACCAATCCAGAAAGGTAAATTAAATTATACCAGGTCACAAAATCACAAATAATCCAATTAAAAATGGGCTGAAGACATGAACGACATTTTCCAAAAGAAGACATACAGATGGCCAGCAGACACATGGAAAGATGTTCAACATCACTGATCATTAGGGAAATGCAAATCAAAATCACAATGAGATATTACTCTCACCTGTCAGAGAGGCTAAAATGAACAACACAAGAAAAAAGTGTTGGTGAGGTTGAAGAGAAGAGGAAACTCTTGTGCACTGCTGGCAGGAATGCAAACTGATACGGCCACTCTGGTAAACAGTTTGGAGAATCCTCAGAAAGTTAATAATAGAATCCAGTAATCACATTACTGGATACAAAATACACTAACTCAGAGGGATACATGCACTCCTATGTTTACTGTAGCATTATTTACAAGAGCCAAATTATGGAAGCAGCCCAAGTGTCCACTGACAGATGAATGGATAAAGAAGACTGGTGTACGGAATATTACTCAGTCAGGAAAAAGAATGAAATCTTGCCATTTGCAATGACATGGCTGGAGCTAGAGAGTACAATGCTAAGTGAAATAAGTCAATCAGAGAAAGACAAATGCCATACGCTCTCACTCATATGTGGAATTTAAGAAACAAAACAAACAAGCAAAGGAAAGAAAAGGAGAGTGAGAGACAAACCAAGAAACAGACTCTTAATTACAGAGAACAAACAAATGGTCATTGGAGGGGAGGTGGGGGGAATGGGTTAAATAGGCAAAGGGGATTAAAGAGGACACTTACCACGATGAGACTGAGTGAGATATGGAAGTGTTGAATCACCATATGGTACACCTGAAACTAATAGAACACTATGTTGGGGTGCCTGGGTGGCTCAGTTGGTTAAGCATCTGCCTTCAGTTCAGCTCATGATCCCAGGGTCCTGGAATCAAGTCCCACATTGAGCTCCCTGCTCAGCAGCAAGTCGCAGCAAGTCGGCTTCTCCCTCTCTGTCTATAATCTCTCTCACTCTCATATATATATATATATATATATATATATATATATATATATATATATATATATAACACACTATGTTACCTATACTGGAATTAAAACAAAAAACTTAATATAAAAGTCTGGTTCCTGCATGACTAGAGCATGCAGGAACCAGAACTGGAATCTCAGGCTGTTTGACTTTAAAACACAAGCTCTTTTGGGGCACTTGGGTGGCTCAGTTGATTATTATTATCTCAGTCTGACTCTTAATTTCAGCTCGGATCATGATCTCAGGGTTGTGGGATCAAGTCCCCAGTTGGGTCCTCTGTGGAGTGTGGAGGCTGCTAGAGATTCTCTTCTTCTCCCTCTGTGCTGCCCCACTTGCTCTCTTTCACTCTCTAAATAAATACATAAATCTTAAAAATAAATAAATAAAACATATGCTCTTTCAAGGAGAGAAAAATGGCAGCAAAGTAGGAGGACCCTAGCTTCACCTCACTCCACAAACACAACTAGGTAACTATCAGTTCATCCTAATACCCCAGAAATTGACCTAAAGATTGACAGAACAAACTATACATCTAAAGGAGAGAAATGGCCACACTGAGAAGACATTTTTGCAAAGAAGATATACAGATGGCCAACAGGTACATGAAAACATAATCAACATCGTTAATTATCAAAGAAATCTTTATACAGGTGTAGCATCATAGTCAATGAGTTTATATGAGGCATGATTATTGCTGATTAAGAACTAACCACCAGAAATATGCAGTTCAAAACCACAATGAGATTTCACCTCACATCTGTTAGAATGGTTATTATAAAAAAGACAAGAAATAACAAGGGTTGGAAAGGATGCAGAAAAAAGGGAACCCTTGTGTACTGTGAGTAGGGATGTAAGTTGGTGTAGCCACTAGGGAAAGCAATGTGGAGGTTCTTCAAAAAATTAAAAAGAGAAATACCATATTATCCAGCAATTCCACTTCTGGGCATATATCGGAAGGAAATGATAACACCAACTCAAAATATATATATACCCCCACATGTTTATTGCCACATTCTGCAGCATTATTTATAATAGTCCATATATGAAAACAGCCTAAGTGTCCAGTGATAGATGAATGGATAAAGAAATATGGTACATATATAAATAAAATATTATTCTGGAAAAAAAAAAGCCAACCAACCAAACAAAAAAAACATATTCTTTCACCAAACCATTTATACTATCACTCAGGGCAAAGCAGAGAATGAACACTTAATTTAAATCCATGCAGAGGATTAGGTCAGAAGATGCTCTCCCACCCCCCACCCCATCCCCTGGAAAACCAAACTAAAACAAAAACTATGAACTTCAGTATCCCGATTTGGAATATCAACCCTTTTAAATCCCATGTTCTGGCCTTTGCTGCTTATAGAATATGGGTCACCTCATGCTCTCGGTTGATGACTTCTATCCCCTTATTCCAAATTAGAAAGGGAGCTATTTATGAAGGAGGCATAAATTTGAGTGAGAAAAGAGATCTGTTATATTTGGACATGTCTTGCATTTCATCCATCACAGATATTTTGTGGCAGGTTGTAAAAATGGCCCTCAGTCTGTATGCATCCCACATCCATTGCTATGTGGCACTGTGGCTCTTTCATAAAGAGGGTAATCTATGACCCCATGCCTTTAACGTGGACTGCCCCCAAGTCTTGGTTCATCCAACAGAACGTGACAAAAGCCATAACGTGCCAGTTCTGAGTCCAGCCTGTAAGAAGCTTCGTGTGTTTCTGTTTCTCTTACTCAGTCTTGCCTCCCTGTCATGCCACAGGAACGAAAGTGGGCCAGAGTGTAGGAGGAGAGACACATGTGGACAGCCACCCTCAGGAGCAGAGCTGCCTAGCTGAACATAGCAGACCACATTCTCATGAGGAAGCCCAGCAGAAACCAGGAGAGCCACCCAGCCGTGCCTGCCTTAAACTGCTGACCCACAGAACTGTGAGCTAAATACATGGTTGTTGCTTTCAGCCACAGGGTTTTGGAGTGGCTTGTTCTGCAGCATCAGATAACTGACATACATTTATTAAAATATGACCGAGTGCCAACATTGTGGCATGCTGTGGGGACACAGAGGGGATTAAGTTATGGTCCCTGTTCTGAAGGAGCAGCTAGCACTCCAAATGGGAAGTCAGACATGTAAACCAGTAATCACACACGTCAAGCTATGTGATTAATCCCGGTAACTTGTGAAATCCTTTTAGTGGGAATAGTTCTACTTCCTCTGTAAAGAAGCCACCGTTCCAAGGAGCACAGTACCAGTTGGTTCCAAAACTTCTGTGATAGCGTCATCCAGACCTCAGACTGCGGCAGTGGTCACTCAGCAAGGAGACTTAAGGATTACCAATCCTATTTGTATCTATTCTAGGATCCCCATTAAGGAACCTGAGATGGGAGCCAGGAGCTTGGGGTCAGAACTTTTTGGAAAGACTGCTGTAGAGAAATGTTATCTTCTGTTTAAATTTGGAATAGCTAGATATTTGGGGGTACCAAGCAAAAATGTCAGTCCCTTGGACTTTTAATGAATGAAAAAATTAACAGAGCTGTCAGAGACTTTTTGATTACCTTTGACTTTCCAGAAAGACAGCTAAGGCAGAGGCAGTTGGATTAGCATAGAGAAGCTGAACCTGGGTTTGAATCCCGACGGAGGCTTTCACTGTTCAGTTGTTACCTTGTTCCAGAATCTCCATAAACCTCACTGGCTTGTCTTTATTTTATTTTATTTTTAATTTATTTGACAGAGAGAGAGTAGGCAGAGAGGCAGGCAGAGAGAGAGGAGGAAGCAGGCTTCCTGCTGAGCAGAGAGCCTGATGCGGGGCTCGATCCCAGGACCCTGGAATCATGAGCTGAGCTGAAAGCAGAGGCTTTAACCCACTGAGCCACCCAGGCGCCCCCGGCTTGTCTTTAAATAGGCAAGGTTCTCAGGAGGACTAAATGGGCCCGGTACATAATTAAAGTGAATTCCTTTTCCCATTTCTTCCATTCTTAACCCCCCCTTTGCTTTCTGTTACCTTCCTTCTTCTCCCTGTGGCTCCAACCAGAGTCCCAAGACCTTAAGCTCATGAAACTGGACCCTAATTATCAGCAAAGTAGATGTGTCTGAAGGCTTCCCAACGTCTGTCTGTAAAAGTGCCTCTTCAAAGTGGTTTTCAGTAACTGCCTGAGAAATTTTATCTATTCATGAGCATGAAGTGCTGAGACAAAAGGCAAGTCTGCTTGGAATAAACTCTTTGCATTGAATGCAAGTGCACGTGTCAGCCGCTGGTCTGGTCTGTCACTTTGGTCCACAGAAGGAACGGTGGTTTCATGGCATCTTTTGCACCACGATGGACTAACTCTCAGTTGGCTGGAACATTAAACATGACTAAGGACATAACTAGATAGACTGTCCTAGAATTTTTCCTTCAAATGTAGCACATTTGAGATTCTTATGCAAACCAGAAAGGAAATGGGGAAATTCTTTCCTCTTCTTTTTCTTTGCTCTTAACCTCAATCACATTACTCTTGCTTTAATTTCCTTCCATAGAATGAATGCCTAACAGAAAGCACATGTGAGAATCACATAAAAGTAGAGCAGAGTGAAAACTGAGTCTGGCAGTATATATATCAAGACTGGGTCAATGAGGTGAAGGGACAGCCTCTTGGATGCACAGTTTTCTCATCTGTATGATGGCAAGAAGCATTTCTGGGGTTAGCCTGGGATTATAGGAAAGCTCCAAGAAATGGATGTGAAGAATGGTAACGTCTCTACCAAAGCACTTTGTCTCAGGACCTTTGCACTTACTGTTCTCCCTGCCTGGAGATCCCTTCCTTTCCTTCAGAGATGCTTGTTGGTGTATCCTTCAGTTCATTCTGGCCTCTGCTCAAACGCTACCTCCTTAGACTTCCCTTGATTGTCTTACCCAGTAATAGCCATCCTATCACTATCTCCTTATCTGGGCTGAGTTTTACTTCAGAGCACTTACCCGAAGTTGTATCATATCATATATTACTTGGCTAACTGACCATCTCTTGCCCTGGAACGCCAGCTTTGGGAAGGCAGGGATCTGATCTGTCTTGTTCAACTCGGTAGCCCCAGCACCTATAATCCTGCGACATGATAAGCATTCAATACAAACATTTGTTAAGTGAATGCATAAATTAGTGACTGGGCAAGATTATATTATTTTTACATGAAAAAAAAATCACAGGCACAGAGTGGGCATCCTATACGTGCTGGCAGAATCAATGAGCATGCATACTCATGTATGACCAAAATTGGGGAAGCAGGATGCTCCAGTAAAGCCCGTGTCTCCCTGATTTAGCACCCCTGCAGATTGCGTAAGGAATGTCCAGACGCCTTCTCTTTCCAGCATGACATAATGTGGAATGAGAAAACTTGCAGACCATGCTGCTCACAGACGAGACAGATGATCTCATCCCCTTCCTGGGCATTCCCAGGCTTTGCTCTTAAAAATTAAATAAATAAATAAGTAAAACCTACAGTGTTCAGTTCACAGGTGGTTGTTTCAGCCCTCACTGTTTGTTGGCAAAGCCCTGGAACTCATCTCTTAGCTCTCTGGTGACTGTGGGGGAAGAAAGTCATGTAGGATATTGTCTGGCCTGCTCCTTAGGCCAAATGGAATGGATTTTGCCTGAGAAATGAGGACTTAAAGGGGGAGAAACACATTTCAGCATCAGCCACAGGGGACAAGCTGTGAGCAACTAGCTGAGGGTAATGGGAGTTTAAAAAACAAAGTATGCAAAGTGTTTCATTGACACCAAAGGCTGAGGTTGTTCTTGGGACTGTTTCAAAGGCTTGGGGCCTGAAGAAAGAATGTACCCAATTTCTTTTACGTGGCTCACTTTCACTTACAAACTTCTTTGGTTTTGAGGTCTGAGTATGCATTAAGATGATCATAATTCTAATTTATCGTATTTGTTGCTCTACAGTATGTAATCCCTTTAACATGCAGATCTTCACAAAAGCCTCGAAAGTGAGGGACACAGAATGATCCCCATGTATGGTTGAGGCTTAGATTCAAGAAGGAATGTGAACAGGGGTGTTCCGGTGGCTCCGTCAGTTAAGTGTCTGACTCTTGATTTCAGCTCAGGTCATGATCATAGAGTTGTGAGACTGAGCCCCATGCTGGGCTGGGTGGGAAGCCTAGTTAAGATTCTCTCTTCCCCTCTCCTTTCTCTCCCTCTCCCCACCACTTCTTTCTCCCTTCCTTTCTAAAAATAAAAGGAAAGTGAACAGACTACAATCATGCAATTAGAGTGCAACAGAGCTGATAGCAGATCCTAGACCTGGTCATTTGGTTATATGTCCCAATCTCTACAATGGAAATGTCCAGACTTAAAAGGTGATCTCTATTTGTCAATCACAGAATCTGTCTCCACCTGATCATTCTGTATCCCTTTCTTCCCTCATCAGTCACTAGATACCCTATGGAACCCTATTTCAGACACTAATGTGGGAAAGGTCTGTGCACAAACCAAAATCCACCTGGGTATCTCATGAACAACGTCCAGATGGAGCTGTTGATTCCGTCCTCCAAACAGGCTGCCCGCCCCTTTGCTATCCTTCCCACCAATCTATTTCTTTATCTAGAAACTAGTATCACCAGTTGCTTGAGTTGTAAATATAAAAGTTATCCTTGGTTTTTAGCTATCTGTAACCACATTCTCCACCCAGCCCATGATAAAACTCTTCCAATTATCACTTCCAAACTATGTCTTGACTCCGTCCACTTTTCTCCATCTTCATTGCCACCACCTTAGTCCTAGGCCACCACCCCTGCTCCCTGGTCTTTACAACAGCCTTACAGCTGTTGACTCTTCTTCCACTCTTGTTTCTCCCATTCATTTTCTTCAACAGAAAAAAAGAAGTGATTGTCCTGTCATATGCCTATCTTGGGCCCCCCACCCCTGCCTCCATACCCAAGGCTTCCCAATGCACTCATAAAATCCAAAATCTTTAAGGTGACCACCAGCTCTGCTTAATCTTGTCCTTGGCTTTCTCTACAAACTTATTTGTGCTCTCTGAGCTCTCTTTACACTAGCTTATTCCATTCAAGGAGCTCTTGGTGGAGACAAATGTTTCTTGAGGTTAAAATCTACAGAGAAGAGAGCAGGAGCTTGAATACTAGGATAGAATTCTGGAGATACTGTTTGAGCTGCTGGGTCCAGCTGAGCCTGAAGCACGGCCCTGAGTTACTGAGGTAATACATCCCCTCTCCTGTTACTTTTACAAATTAAGGTCAAGTTGATTTGAGTTTACTTCCATTTGCAACAAGATATTCCCAGATTTTTAGAAACTCACAGTCTTGTGGGGGGAAAGCTGACACATGAGTAGGCAAATTCTTTACAAAGAGATGGTTGGTATGAAGCTGGGAAACACCAGGGACTTTTAGTCATCTTGGGAGGGGAAAAGGGCCATGGGAGTCTTCCCTGCAGGAGACAATATCTAGTCTGAATCTTGAAGCATGTGAAGCATTTGACAGGATGTATCTACCAACCAGAGGATGGTAGAGAGACTTCCAGGGATCAGGGAAATCATGACTCAAGGCCTGGTGTGGAACAATGTGATAGGTTTAAGCAACCACAAGTAGTACAGTATAACTTTAATGCAGCACAGGGGAAGGAGTCAAGGAAAGAGAAGCTGGAAAGGGAGACAGGCCAGATCAGGAAGTGGCTAATGGGGTATCCTAGCAAAATGAACAGTAACCTAGAAGTTCTGAGGAGATATTTTCTCCACTTTTTAAAATGGGCATTCTGATCCCTGCCCAGCAACCCTAAAAGGTTAGGGTAAAGATTACTCAATAAAATGGCTGTGAAAGTATGCTTTGAACTGGGTAATTAACTAATTATACAAAGGAAACCAGGAAACTGGAACCTATTGGGCATTTCCTCCAGGCCAGGACAGAGATTCAGGACAGGCAGGAGAAGCTGAGGACATACTTAGTGAGTCTGGTGAGTCCCCTGAGTTTTCTGTTCTCAGCAGCAGATATGGATAGGACACGTGGGTGGTGGGGGGGTGGGGTGGGGGACTAATTAAGAACATGGCCTGTTTCACAATCACCCAAAGCAGGATTTGCCCCCTTCCCCTCTGAGCCCCCTTCTCAGACCCCAGCAACACAGGGATCCCAGAATGGCTTTTCAGATGTTGAAGTCCAAACAACACCAGCAATCAGAAGCTTTGTTTCCAGAAACTGAGCCCCCAACCTCCCTTCCTGTCTTACTTCCTATGTATGTTAACTCTTTCCCACCCAGGCCCGTGTCATGACACAGCTGGGCAAAGCTGAGAAAATGCCCTAGCTGCAGGCTCTTACACAGATAGTGCCAGCTCCAGGGTGGGGAGATGACTGGGTCCTTGGACACTTGGAGGACTGGAAAGTAGGGTTGTAATTGACAATGCACCAGAACAAGGGTTTGTTCTTCTGAGTGGGGTGTGGGGGTGTGGGTGGTGGTGATCTTGTCCATGAGACTAGGAACTCTGAAGCCACATTCTTGGCATCAGCCTTCCTGGACCATTTACTATGGCCACTAAGTGTTGGACTGGTTATGGGCTGATTGCTTCCACGATTCTACTTTTTTTTTTTTTTAAAGATTTTATTTATTTATTTGACAGAGAGAGGTCACAAGTAGGCAGAGAGGCAGGCAGAGAGAGAGGAAGGGAAGCAGGCTTCCTGCTGAGCAGCGAGCCCGATTCGGGACTCGATCCCAGGACTCTGGGATCATGACCTGAGCCGAAGGCAGCGGCTTAACCCACTGAGCCACCCAGGCGCCCCACGATTCTACTTTTAAAATGGGATGAGCTGGGATGGTGGGCCTGAACTCTCAGATATTGCAATCTGGTTCTGCCCAAATAAAACCACAGAGGATGGTCACAAGAAATGAAAGGATGTTAAGATTTACTCACTAGCTGCTGAAAAGCTGTTCAGTGTCAGGTATCACCTGAGCACCAGGATAAGATCAATAAGATCAATAAGAACTGCCCAGCCCTCCAGAAACTTGTAGTCCATTAATGGCAAAGAGAAGTGGCATTAGCTCTTTACCAGAAGCCAAAAGACTGCAATCCCTCCCCAGCTCTGCCACAGAGCCCTGCATGCCCACACAGAAGCAAATGGCTTTTTGTCCACAAAAATTCTATCTTGGCAAAGAGGGACCATCTTATAAACAAGGCCTGAGGGGCACCTGGGTGGGTCAGTGGTTAAGGCCTCTGCCTTCGGCTCAGGTCATGGTCTCAGGGTCCTGGGATCGAGCCTCACATGGGGCTCTCTGCTCAGCGGGGAGCCTGCCTCCTCCTCCTCTCTCTCTCTGCCTGCCTCTCTGCCTACTTGTGATCTGTCTGTCAAATAAATAAAAATCTGTAAATAAAAAATAAATAAACAAGGCCTGATAAGTTGTGCAGATTTATAGACAAATCTCTCAGATGCTTTGTTTTTCATAACAAAAATTTTACTCAGAGAAAACACACTAACCTATTAAAATCAATGCAGAGTGTGTATATTTATAGAGATTATCTGACCAAATGGTAAGACAGGAGGCAAAGCTATCTATTACGTTTTGCAATGTTTCCTGATGGACTGTTTGTAGTATTCAAGAATATACATGTCTACAGAACAAATTTCAAAACAAAATAAACAGTGCCCTATTGTTAGGCAAGTTAGTCCTTGTGGCTTGGGGATTAAAGAAGGACTAGACCTAAGGAAAACAAAAAGGAGTAGAATTCAGATGAATTGGATAAAACAGAGGTGATGGGCTCCGGAAAGCTCTTAAATGACATTACGACGGATGGATCCATGTCGGGGATTTGCATAAAACAGGTTCGTGGAAAGTGAGAGTTGGAAGAAAAAGAAATGACAGAATATATGTATCATTTTAGGACTTGATATATACATGGAAACTGACCCGACAAATTCAATAGTGTAAGTAGACATTTCAGTGCTTCACCTGCATCGCCCATGTTCAAATATCTAAATTGGCCAAATATCTTGTCTCTCGGAATCTTTCTGGAAGTATGAGACAAGCCTTGGTTAGATGTTGTCCTGTGCCTCAGCACATATGGTAAGGGGCTGACGCAGCTGCTTGGTTTTCACAAAGGTACTACTTCCTCCCACCTCTGACCCTCAGTCTCCTTTTCTGAGAAGTGGAAGGGATGAAGAACGTGCTTCCTCCCCTCCCTGGAAATCACGGCAGTCCGCAAGGCAGAATGCTATGGAAAGCCATACATCTGCACATTGGCTTGATTTTGGATTTGACTCCCAGCTAATTGAGTTGGACAGCCTCATTAAACAAATACACTAGAACTTAACATCCTCTTCCTCAAGACTCGAAATGGGAAAAGCAAAGAATTTCCCTTCTCTTATCTGTTATACAAATTTAGGAATTATAAGGCACCTCAGGAGAAAGGACATGACTGTTGACTTTATGATAATTGGTGCCTTTCTTGCCCCCATCCAGATGGACCAAAGCCTTAAGTGTCATGTAAGGAGCATAATGACATTTAAGGGAGGGAATATGAGAAGCAAACTCACTTTCCTGAGGCGAGTTGATCTGAGACATTAGCTATCCCATGGGATGTATCATTCCAGAGATTTTTTGGTGTTAAATGGCCTCTGACATTTCTATACTTACTTTTTTTTTTTTTTTAATTCTTGGAGACGAGAAATATAGTTCAGCTGTATTGGTGGGCTCTGGCTAGCTATACAATCTTTATATAACTTGACTAGACACATCTATAGAAAGGAAGAGAGGAGACTTTTTCTTTAAAGTCTTCATAACAGAACGTTGGGCACTCTGAATTTACGTGTAGCTCATAGCTGCTGCTTCTCTCTGGAGAAGGAAAATCATGTTTAATATCTTGGTTTAAAGGCTTTTGCTTGTTCCAACCTTGTTGCTGTAGAGCCTAGTTCAATCTGTGTGTATTTAAGAAAGAGGAAACAAGCCGGGAGCAGAACTGTGTGCTGGTCTCTTCCCAAACCGCCCCCCCCAGCTTTTTTTTTTTTTTTTTTTTTTTTTTTTTTGCAAATGCTGAGAACCTTTAAAAAGCTGCTTTGATTAGCTTCCACACCACTCCCCCCACAAACACAGAGTGAGACGCTAGTTTGTGGCCCAGGATGAGAGAAAGAGAGCAGCCGCGAATCTCACGGGACAGCTTGGCCACTCAAGTCTTCCAAACCCAAGAGACTTTACATAAATTGGAGATGCCCTGGAAGGGGACCAGCAGTCTTTTGAGCTCTTTACCCATCACTAATTCTGGCTCCAGCTGGACTCCGGCTCGGGTGATGAAAAGGACTGAAAGCAGTGGGCTCAGCGAGCATTTTGGTTGGGATCTATTCAAGCTGCATTTACTCACACTGCATTATGGGGTTTCCATGGCAACAGGTGTATGTTTCAGTGTGTTACATGTGGAGGGGCTGTACCTCACAGTCTCCCCTTGTTGGGAAAATCTGATCATGTGCTACTTCCTTCCTAGTTGTCTGAATGGGCTCTACCATGAGTCAGTCCCCTCTTTCCATGAGATATGCACAGAGAAAAATGCCCAAGGCCAGAGTCCAATATCCTGAAACCACGGATCCCACTGGAGACACAAGAGAATGGAGTCTGCTTTAAAGGCACTTGGCATGATTGTGGCAGATCAGAAATTGAGGCCCAGCCCCTTTCCTGTTCTCACTTGGCTCCCAGCCTTGGCTGGGTTTTGAGGGCCATGAGATGAAAAGATCATCTGGACATTGTCTGTTGTAATTCTTTTCTTAAAGGGTGCGTTTCACGAGGCAGATGGTAGCAAAGAGAACTCCGTGCATGAGGCTGGGATAAGACATCCATCTACTGGTCATTTAATAAGCCTGAGAACTGGATGTTTGCAAACAGTTTATGGGATCACAGAATTATATTCAAAAGGAATCCAATTTAATGTCATTATTGTAGGAGGAACCATCCTCTCTCTTACTCTCCTGTTTCCACCCACCTTGGGCCATAAAATAAGAACCTCGTCCATCTGAGGACTTTCAGGGAGGAAGAATTGGTTCTTCTTTCTATTCCTGTCACTTACCCAATCCTACAAGAGGCAGTATCACTTGTCTGGTGGGGACAGGAGTCTGAGTTCTGTTTGTCCATATTTCTCTGCAGGGTGGTCTATGTATTAAAAATTGTGTGCCATGTGAGTTCTCTTGAGTTCTCATGTATCTTGGTGCTTGTCTTCTAGGCTCTCAGACTATAATTTAAATTTATTTATCCACTTTAGTGATTTTATTTTTGAATACTTATAGTTCAGTGTTGAAAAATCAGTAGCCCTTAAGATAAATCTGATCTTTTGATGCATTATTATTTCACTTGTAGAGTAACTGTGGGGTTTTGATTTAGATATGAAACTTTAAGAACTAAGAGATTATACAGCACAATTCTGAACTTCCAACTAACCTTGGAAGATCTGGCAGTGTGGCCTCTACCTGGCAATCATCAGCAAGGTGGAGACAACCAAGTCTGAACCTCTAGGTGGAGCCAGGCTTTCCCATTTGCTGGAGGGCCCTGGACACCCCCTTCATACATTTGCAATAGCTTACACTCCAGTGTGCGATTGAGTGTGCGCCCTCTGCTAACGTGAGGTTGAAATGAGAAGAGAATTCCTGATTCTCTCTAGAGAGATCATTTGTTAAAGTTTGTATGCCATGTAACGTGTCCTTCAGTGTGTTACCGGGGAGTGTGTGGGAAGCCAGGATGTCCCCCACGGCTGGCTGGGTTAGAGCTTGCTCTCCTCATGTCACAGAGCTGAGGTCCAATTGTAACACCAGCTGTCTAGGCACGGAAGAGCCAGCAGAGAGGAGGCGGAGGGCAGCCTCACCTGGGAAGAGCAGAGATGGGTTCCAGAGAAGGAACAGGATTTCAGTAGGCAAAGGAGAGAGGCTTTCTAAGCTGAAGGGTCATCATGTGGGGAAAAAAAAGGAAAAAGCTAATTATAGAGCACATGAAACCTTCAAAGATTATAAATACTTTGGTATGCTTAAAATGTAGGATGTGTGACAGAGACCTGGGAAAGATGAGGCAGGGACCAGGTAACAAAGGGTCCTCCCTCGTCAATGGAAATCTGCTGGAAACTAAATTTTAACCAATTTTTAATTACATAAGTGATGCACAATTACATTTTGTCTGAAAGTTCTAAAACATTACAGATAAATTTCTGTCTGACATCTGTCTAATCCTTCTGTCCTCTTCCTCTACCTAAAGCACCAGGGTTTCTCTAATTGGGACTCCTGCCATTTTGGGCTGCATAATTCCTTACTGGAAATGGCTATCCTGTACACTTCCCTGACCTCCACCCACTTCACTAGCACTACCACGCTTCCCAACAGCTGAGATAACCACCAATGTCCTTTAGACATTGCCAAGTGTCCCGTGGGGGCAAAATCACTCCTAGTTGAGAACCACTGACCTAGAAGTAACCTGAGTCATCCATCTGCTGTAGAAGCCCATGGATCTTTTTTGATACAGTCACCTGTCCATATGTGTACCATGTTCTATTCTTTTTCACATATGTATGATTATGTTACATGCATCAGTCATTACAATGCTTTCACATACCTGTGAGTTTGGGATTACTAACCATGCTGGTACATAGGAAGCTGTCAGACTTTCTTATTTAATGGCATAATATTCTGTAGTAGGGATATATCACAGTTTACCTACATCTATGTTATTGAGCATTTATGTTGTTTGTTTTATCTTTCCTTTTCTATTTTAAACAATTCTGATTGCTAACACACATTCCCTCCAGCACACAGAGTCTGTACCCAGGATACAAGGCAGCCTGGCTGTTTTCATCTTCAAAATGACTACACCATTACCTAAATTCTTTGTGTTTCTTAGAGAAATGCTTCTGTCCTATTGAAAACAACCCTAGAGGGGAAAGAAAAAGGGGGCAAGGGAGAGGAGGGCAGAGCAGAAAATGAAGAAAACAAAGAGGGGTTTACCAGCAACTTCACTGATTGGAACCACAGCGTTGCTGAGTATCAGTTCAGAAGAGGGGGAAAAAAGTGTTTTTGGTGAGGAGATGTTTATCTGGGGTGCCTGGGTGTCTCAGTAGGTTAAAGCCTCTGCCTTCGGCTCGGGTCATGATCTCAGGGTCTGAGCCCCGCATCAGGCTCAGCTCAGCAGGAGGCTTGCTTCCTCCTTTCTCTCTCTCTCTCTCTCTCTCTCTGCCTGCCTCTCTGCCTACTTGTGATCTCTGTCAAGTGAATAAATAAAATATTTAAAAAAATAAAGAAGTTTATCTGTACTGTTTTAGACCTTTTTAAAAAATGTAATTGGTGAATTACGTATGCAATTATAAGATGACTGAAAATTGACCTTCAATAGATTCCATTGACCCTGGAGAACCATCTGTAACCTGGTCTCTGCCTTGTCTCTCCCAGGGTCCTAGTACACATCCCACATTTTAGACATGCCAAATATTTACACTCCTTCAAACCTTCATGGCTGTCTTTATTTCACAGGATGTTCTAAGCTTTGGATAACTGCAGTGTTTATCCCACGTCTCTACTTGGAAGTCTAATAAGTAGGCTAATGTTAACCTGCACAGAACAGACCTCGTGATTTCTACCAACCCCAAGCCTGCTCTTCTATCCATCTTTCCCTTATCAGGACTTGACAGCTCTCTCCCTCTGGCTGTCCATTTCCCTCCCTTCCCACATTCATTTCATCCACAGCCCCTAGCAGCTGTACCTGCAAACCGTATCCTGAACTGACCATTTCTTACTACTTCCTGTCACTCTCCTGCCACCCTAAGTAAGCCATCTTTGTGTCTTTCCTAAGCCACAGAAAAGGACCAGAGGGGATATAGGGGACTGGTGCCACACAGCCAGGAAAGCAGGTCACAGGGATTGAGAACAGACCTGAAGAAAGCATGGTCTCTAAGAGGGTGTTATGGAGCACCAGAGTATGGAAATATGCCCTTTTTGGTAAGAAAAGAAAATGCTAAATTAGCAGAATAAAAAACTTTAGTCATGAAGACAGCTGGCTAATTTTGCATGGAGTTCTTCCCAACTGGGCTTGCATGTTGTAATCAGACTTTGGGAGAGGATTTAGTCAGAGGGCACAGCAGCCCTTTGTTAGCATGGCCACATGGCCCATGGTTTGCCATGGCAACAGAGGAGGACTGCCCAGTGTCCTTGAAGAGGAAGAGAGCAGGAATATAGATCTGCTCAGTGAGTAGACTGAGGAGCCAGTCCACGTTGGAGCCTGGGGTTGAAATTTCACCTGTTGATGGGGTTGAAGTGGAAGAATGATTATGTCTGATGAGCCCTGGAGTTTAAGTCAGAGACCAGTATAAATCCCCACTTTCAACCCATACTAACTGAGCTTACTAAACAACTGAAGGTCTCACTTTCTTTATCTATGAAGTGGATTTAATAATTTCTGGCTAACTTCTATTCAGCATAATACTGGAAGTCCTACCTAGAACAATCAGACAAGAAAAAGAAATGAAAAGCATTCAAATTAGAAAGAAAGAAGTAAAAGTATGTTCGCAGATGACATGATTATATTTTAGAAAACCCTAAAAGCTCCACAAAAAACTGTTATTAAACAAATTCAGTAAAGACACAGGATACACAGTCAACATATAAAAAATTAATGATATTTCTATATACAAATCATGAACTATCTGAAAGGGAAATTAATAAAGCACTCTAAATTACAATAGCAATAACAAAATAAAATATTTAGGAACAAACTGAACCAAAGAGGTAAAAGATTTGTACACTGAAAACTGTATTACATTGGTGATGGAAATTAAAGAAGATAAAGATAAATAGAAAGGCATCCCATGCTCATGCACTGGAGGAGTTAATATTGTTAAAATATCCATACTACTCAAAATGATCTCCTGATTTAATATAACCTTGATCAAAATCCTAATCGCATTCTACCAAAAATAGAAAAAAAAAAAGTACTAAATTTCCTATGGAACCAGAATGCTCAAAACAATCTGGGACAAGAAAAAAAGAGCCAGAGGTATCCCACCACCTGATTTCAAAATATACATAAAGCTATAATAATCAAAACAGTATGATACTGGAATAAAAACAGACATATAGACAAATAGAACAGCATAGGGAGCACAGAAATAACTCCACGTTTCTATAGTCATCTGATCTTCCACTAGGAAGTCAAGAACACAAAATAGGGAAAAGATAGTCTCCTCAACTAATGGTGTTAGAAAAACTAGGTATCCATATGCTGAAGAAAGAATCTGGATCCTTGTCTAATACCATGTACAAAATCAACTCAAAATGGAATGAAGCCTTAAATGTAAGACCTGAAGCCATAAAACTACCAGGAGAAAACAGGGAAATAGCTTCTTGACATTGGTCTGAGCAATGATTTTTTGGTTATGACTCCAAAAGCATAGGTAGCAATAGCAAAAGTTGCCCAGACTGAATCAAACAAAAAAGCTTCTGCCCACCAAAGAAACAATCCACAGAGTGAGGAGACAATGTATAAAATGGTAGATAATATTCGCAAACCATATATCTGATAAGGGCTTAATATCTAAAATACATAAGGCACTCAACTCCTTAGCACACTTATTTTTTAAATATGTATTTATGTGTTTTATTGAGGTATAACTCACATACCATAAAATTCTTCCCTTATAAGCATACAATTCACTGGTTTTAGCATACTCACAAAGCTGTGGGAACCAACATTACTACCTAGTTTTGGAACATTTACATTACCGTAAAGTAAATTCTGTCCTCATTGGCAGTTACTCCCCTATAACTTCCACTTGCTTTCTGTCTCTATGGATTTTGCCTGTTCTGGATATTTTATATAAATGGACTCATACAGGGGCACCTGGGTAGCTCAGTTGGTTGGGTGGCTGCCTTCGGCTCAGGTCATGATTCCAGGGACCTTGGACAGAGCCCCGCATCAGGCTCCCTGCTCAGTGGAGAGTCTGCTTCTCTCTCTCCTTCTGCCTGCCACTCTACTTCCTTGTGCTCTCCGTCTATCTCTCAGTCAAATAAATAAATAAAATATTAAAAAAAATAAATGGAATCATACAAGATGTGCCCCTTTGTGTCTGGCTTCTTTACCTCACCACGGTATTTTCACAGTTCATTTATGTTGTAGAACATATCAGTACCTCAGTTATTTTTCATAGCTGAATAATATTCCAACATATGTCCACATATATATCCAACATAAGTCCACACAAAAACGTGTACACAAATGTTCATAGCATAGTATTATTCATAATAGTAAAGAGGTGATATAACCCAACATTTTTCAAATGATGAATGGGTTTTTTGATTTATGGAGCTGGGATCTCCCTGGTGGCAGGAACTATGTCTTTTTTTTTTTTTTAAGATTTTTAAAATTTATTTGACAGACAGAGATCACAAGTAGGCAGAGAGGCAGACAGAGAGAGAGGAGGAAGAAGGCTCCCTGCTGAGCAGAGAGCCCGATGTGGGGCTCGATCCCAGGACCCTGGGATCATGACCTGAGCCGAAGGCAGAGGCTTTAACCCACTGAGCCACCCAGATACCCCAGGAACTATGTCTTATCCAAAGTTTCATACATAACATAACAAAGGTGCATAACAAAGGTGAATGTTTGGTCAATAAATAAATTAATGAATGAATGACTACTACTGCTATAATAATTTGTAATAATTGACTGTTATATTAATTATGATAGGACAACAACATTGAAAATGAGGCAAATTATTACTAATCAAGTAACAAGCTTGGTCAGACCTCTGATTCTCTAGGTTTTGGTCCCCTTGTAATAAAATGGGCTGATAGTGATGACGCAAATAAAATCAGGGATGTGATTATTGTTCCTATATGTAAACGTAATACCCCACTCTTCCTTCTCTCCTTTGCCAGGCCTGCCATATATATTATAACAAGAGGCAATCGCTGGGCATTTTTTAGTAACCGAGTAGTAAAGGACCCACTCCTTAAGAATTTCTTTGGATCATATGCTTTCACTTATATGTGGAATTGAAAAAAACAAAAACAAACAAACAAAAAAAGCTGCTCCACACTCCTACTCATCAGAGAACTGCAAATTAAAAGCACAACGAGATACACTTTATACCTGTCAGAATGGCTAAAATGAAAACACAAAAATAACAAGTATTAGTGAGGATGTGGAGAAAAAGGAATCCTTATGCACTATTGGTGGAAATGCAACTTGGTACAGTCACTGTGGAGAACTTTACAGAGGTTTCTCAAAAAATTAAAAATAGAATTGCCATATGATTCAGTAATTCCACTACTGGGTATTTACCCAAAGAAAATGAAAACACTAAATCAAAAAGATGTATGCATCCCCATGTTTACTGCAGCATCATTTACAATAACTAAGATATGGAAGCAACCAAAGTGTCCATTCATAGTTGAATGGATAAAGATATGATACACACACATACACACACATACACACACACACACATATCTTGTCATTTGCAACAACATCTAGAAGGTATAATGCTAAGTAAAATAGTAAGAGAAGACAAACACCATATGATTTCATTCATATGTAGAATTTAAGAAGCAAAATGAATGAACTAAAAGATAAGAGACAGACTCTTAAAAACAGAACAAAAGGATGATACTAGAAGGGAGGTGGTGGTGGGGATGGGTGGTGGTGGGGATGGGGGAGATTAAGAGTACACTTACTGTGAAGAGCACTGAGTCATGTAGAGAATTGTTGATCATTATACTGTATACCTGAAGCTAATATAACATTGTATGTTAATTATACTTTAATAAGAGGAAGGAAGGAAGGAAGGATGGAAGGAAGGAGGGAAGGAAAGAGGGTGGAAGGAAGGAGGAAAGAGAAAGGAAGAAACTTTTTAGACTCAAAATGGAAAAAAAAATGAATTTCTTTGTATCAAACAAAATTCCCATTCTTTCAGAGCTAAAACTACATTTGTTTTCCTGGATAGTATTAAATTAGTTTTGAAATGTTTATGAATCTCTGAAGAAAGGTTGAGATTGTGGGTCATGTATTTTAGGATTTTAATGTTTATTTCATGTTTTCTCAATTTCAATTAAAAAAAAAAAAAAAAAAAAACAACACTGAATCCGAACCTTCCTAAGGCAGGGCCATGTCTTCACCATCATGTTTTCAGTGACAAGCAGAAGGATGGGCACATAACAGGCGCTCCACTGATGTTTTGTGGATGACTAAATAGATATTTGATATAAAATGGTGTCAAAACTGGTCTCTGGTCTCAGTGTGAACAGGTGAAAAGTGCTCCTCAGATTCAACCCCCAGACAAGCACCAGCAACAGTGAACTTGGATCCATCCAAGGAAATCATGACTTGCGGACATGACCTGTTTCCCAGCCTAACTTGTTGGAAAATGATCTGACCTCGTGCAGGCCGACTGGGCATGGCTTGCTGAAGGACAAAGTCATGTCATGGGAAATCAAATACAGAACCCAGGGCCTTTCCCAGACTGAAGGACAAAGCAGATTATTTGTGGTGGGGACAGAGACAGTCATTTTAGCCCGTATCTCCAGACTTCAAAAAAACAAAACAAAACAAAAAAATTCTAGCCAGTCTTTGTAGCTGAGCCCTGGAGAAACTAACCTCAGAGCCACATGGCTGATGGGAATAAGGATAAGGAGACAAATTTCATCTGTAAAATGATAGGTCTGAACGAGATAATGATCACTCATCTCTCCCAGCTCTGATGTGTGGTTTTTTGAGAAACCCTTCTGAGGGGGATGTGGCATCCCCCTGAGCACCCATGGCTGGGAGAGCATTGAGAAGCCCACATGGTTGCCATGGGGGTCCTGCTGGGGGTTTTCTGATTTTCCTCTGCAGCTGCACACATCCAGCCCCGCTTTCTGCTCACGTGTTTTCTCCTGCGGTGCACACACATTAGCTACACAACAGAGATGCTCACCCTCAGTGAGGAAGGCTTTCAGCACATTCTGGTTTCTGGAGGCATCATAGTCACTGGTGTGTTTCTAAGACAGAAACATGACTTCCCTCTGCAAATCGTACCATAGCATCCATTGCACTGATCAAAGTCCAAATTCTTGGCACAGCCCCCAAAGACCCTAGAATGTGGTAGGTAGGGTCTCAGTTAATCTCTCTGGGATCTTCCCCGGCTACGGCCTCCTTCAGCTGGACTAGGTGGTTTTCTTCTTTTCTTTTTCTTGGTTTGTGTTTTTGTTTTTCTCTTTTTCCTTCACATAGACCATGTCTTCTCTCACCTGGAGCTTTTGTGTATATTGCTTTTTATAGTCTTACAAAAGCTCACGATCTTTAAATATGCAAATCAAACCGCAACTCTCCTCTGCTTAAAACTTCCAATGGCTTCCCTTCACACAGAATATAATTCAAACGTCTTACCATTCTCTCCATGGTTTTACAAAGCTGGCCCTGTGCCCCTTCTTCCATTCATATCTTTGTTGCACTCTCTATGACAGTCATGACTGACTTCTTTCTGTGTCCAGAACATGCCAAGGACTGAAAGCCAAGGACTGAATCTAGCACCTCACTGCTCGCACAGAAGTAGTCCCCTCACTGTACTGCTGGCTTCTTTGCCTCCCTGGGTTTTTTTTCCACTGAAATGAAACTTCTTGGAGTGGTCTTCTAAGATCACCAAGTCTAAAATAGCTCTTTTCCGCTGAAATCTGTTTCATTGTTTACACAGTCTGGGTCACTTTCTGATATTTTTAAAATCACTTATTATTGACTAATTGACTGTAAGATCAAAGACCTTGGCTGTCATGTTCAATACCGGAGCTTCTAGAACGTGCTCAATACTCAGGACTTTGTTGAAGGAAGGAAGTGAAGGAAGGAAGGAAGGCGAGCTGGCGGGAGGAAGGAACATCTGTCATTATCCTGTCCTTCCTTTCACATATCTAACTTCTAATTCCTTACTTAGTTCCTTGCTTATACCTCACTTTCAGCAGGAAACCTTCCCTGACCATGGCAGATGAGGTAGGTGACTCTCATCTGTGTTCCCTTAGAAGTTGCTACTTTTACAAAGTACTTTTGATGCAGAAGGCTCTTTCCTTCTGTCATTTTCCCCTTGACTACGTTCTTACGGGCATGACCTTTAACCTAGACACTGCCACTGCCACTGAATAATTTTAAATCTCAGAATAAATTGTTTACTCTTTCGCTAAAAATATGAAGTTCTTCCCAGGTAGCTATCCTAGGTTGCTATCTTCTGGGTTAATTCACTCAAGAATGACAAGAGATTACTATTTTGGGATCCTGGACCCAATTCCAACATAGATGGGAGCTTCCCACACAACACCAAGCAATTCTTAGACACTCTCTCAGAGAATTCAACTCAATTTTGACACACTCTACCCAGAGATTGCATCAGGTTCCACAGGTGAAGGGTTCAGTCCCACAAGACTTCCTCTCTCCATCCCACCGACAAACCCAGTCACAAGCCCAGGTCCTGACCTGTTCTTCTCACCAACAGGCTATAAAACAGAGGTTCTTATGATCTCCCAGTCCACGGGTTTGATTAATGTGCTACAGCGATTCATAGAACTTAGAGAAACATTTTGCTCCTTAGGTCATCAGTTTCTTACAAAAGAATATAACCCAGAAGAGCCAGATGGAAGACAGGCATAGCGCAAGACACAAGGAAAGGGTGTGGGGCTGCCATGCTCTCCAGGGCATCTCTCACTGCCTCCACGTGTCCACCCATACTGGGAAGCACTCTGAACCCTTAGCTTTGGGTTTTTATGGAGCCATTGGGATTGAACTTAACCTCCAGCCCCCTCTCTTTCCTCAGAGGCCAGGAAGTAGGACTGAAAATTCCAACCCTCTAATCACTGGGTTGGTTCTTCTGGCAACCAGCCCCCACCCTTCTGTTACCTATGGGCTTTCCAAAAGTCATTTCATTAACATAACAAAAGACGGTTCTCCTCTCTAAGGAAATTCCCAGGGCTTTAGGAGCTCCCTGCTAGAAACTAGAAGACCAAATCTATATTTCTTGTAATAAATCACAGTATCCCAGGGACTATTAGCAACTGCCTGCTAAGTGTTGGTGTTCTACTTAAATTTTCTCTGATTTCTCACAAAAGCCCTCAGTAGGAGTAAAAGCTGATTCCCATTTTATGGAGAATTAAATTTATTAAATTTGTGTGGGCATTAAGGCATGGGCAGAGCAATTGCTTGGGCAAACTAAAATAAAAAATAGTGCTCTCTGGGGCACCTGGGTGGCTCAGTGGGTTAAAGCCTCTGCCTTTGGCTCAGGTCATGATCTCAGGGTCCTGGGATCAAGCCCTGCACTCAGCAGGGAGCCTGCTTCCCTTCCTCTCTCTCTCTCTGCCTGCCTCTCTGCCTACTTGTGATCTCTGCCTGTCAAATAAATAAATAAAATCTTTAAAAAAAAATAGTGCTCTGTCCTAAACTCTACATTTTCTCCTCTTTCCAACCTCTGTGCTCAACCCAGTAGGGAACCTGGAGCAGGTACCCTTGGTGATTTTATTAGCCACCCTCCAATTAACAGCTGTCCTTCTGGCTTCTAAGAAAGGAGGGAATAATCAGAGGTCTAAACCCAAGGCTCTGGCTCCCAGCCCCCTCTGGGGAAGTGGCTGATTGAAGCCTGTATTATCACCTGGCTAAGACCCCATGTTGATCTGCCCCTTCCCTGAGATCTCCCACATCAGACCCTAGCTATGTTTCCTGGCAACGCTGTTCTGCAAACAGATAAAAAAAAAAAGACAATGGAGGGGCATTCATGGATGGTTGGTGATGATTTGCTTTTTGAAAGAAAGGGTACTGGATAAAATCCTGAGTGTATGGTGCCAGCCTCTTTCCCCCCAGGCACTGAGATTGCTGGCAGGGCTGACAACTGATCACCCTATGCAGTCACCTCCTATCTCAACGGTACCTGATCGGTTAGTTCCTTTTGCTCCTTGACACCATGCCCAGTCTTGCAGTGTCCCCTACAATCTGGCTTAGCATCTTCCGAGCTCATTGCAATGGATTCATAGGGAAACAGCAGCCAAAACTAACTGGGCAAATAAAAGCTCCACATTTTGGACAGGTAACATCTGAACTGCTCTGCAGGACCTAGGAACCAGGGCACTTGTCACCCCTCAGCCTCCTCTGAAAAGCTCAGTGTGAAAACCTCTGCTGTGGGGCTGGCTCACTCTTCCACATATCATGTAGTGTCATCCTATCTCAAGAGCCTCCTCTGGCTTTTTAATTTTGTAATTTTAAAGATGTGCTAAACTGACATAGAAGGCTGCCCACCATGTATTAAGTGGAATAAGCAAGTGCCAGACGACTACAGAAGTGGCAGAAGAAAGTGTAGATTAAATTAACTCTCCTTAGAATCTGTAGCCCATTGACCAATACTTGAGGTGGGTGGGGTGTAACTTCCTTCTGGGAAACTCCCAACTGCCTTCAAGTGACTACCTTGCTAGAGGCAAAACCTACTCTAGTTTGACAATGGCCTGGCCTCCAGTATCCGGTGAGTCTTCTTTAGCATAGGAAAATCCTTTTGGAACTTCCCTTTGTCTTTACTTCTTCCCCATACCCAAAGTATAAGATCATTTGCTCCTCACAACACTGGAGCAGCTCTTTCTGCCCACAAGGACCTATCTCCATGCTTTTATAAAACTACCAATCCTAGCCTGAACCCTACCCCCTGCCCTGGATCCTGTCTAGTTTAACATATAAAAATTCCTTTGGAAACTTCCTTTATATCTAAACCCCCCAAGATATACGTTGGCCATCACCCCTCCCCAAAGCATATGACCCACTGATACACATCTGAAGGGTCTCATGACTGACTTTCTACTAAACAGGAATAAATGACCTTTCCTAACAATAGCTAGCCCCCCTCAGGATCCTGGAAACCTTGTTTCCAAAATACCTGGGAGGCTTACACTATCCCTAACCACCTCCCAACTTGAAGATATATAATCACCACCTCTCAGGACCCCATCACACCTCTTTCTGCCCGAGGGTCTTGCCTCTGTGCTTTAATAAAACCACCTTTTTCCACCAAAGACATCTCAAGAACCCTATCTTGGCCTCTGGCTTTGAACCCTAACATCTTTCCTACCTCACATATGTCTTATAACAAATGTTGTTTTTGGTAATTTAAAATAAACATCAACATACTAAAAGCAACCTTTTGTAAATTTATCATTTCAACAGTTAATCAGTTCATTCCAAAGGCTGCTTTGATGCCTACTTGATATCAGACTTTGGGATATGGAAGTGAATAAAATAGAGTTGTTGTCCTGGAGGAGTCTAAAGTCTTGGGAGTTTGGGAAGACTCATGATTTACTTTTAAAAGATCCTTACAAAGTAATTGCCCTGCAGTGGAGGCTGGCCTGCCTCCATGTCTGATAAATAGTCCCTTTTCTTATGACAAAGGGTGTATTGTTCATATTCTTTTCAGTGTCACATCCTCTTCTTAGTGTTTCCACTGAACTTGGCCTTCCTAAACTACCCAACCTTGAATTTGTGCCAATAATCTAGTACTTAGTCACACACATCTCCTTTCCCTATTTCCACCTCCTCATCCCCCATTCCCTCCTTAGCTCACTCCAATAAAGCTCTGTCCCCTCCATTCCACTGAAAATTTTCTTGTCGAGGTTACAATGCTATACATGTTTTATTGCCTACATGCATGCATGCGCACACACGCACACGAAGACAAAAATGCACATTCGCAGTAATGTCAAGTGGCAGGTGGACTGTTGACACCCACCTGACACTGCCTCCTGCATCTGGTAGATTTTATGTGGGTTCTCTAGTGACTGGCACATAACCTTTCATCCTCTGGTTCTTATTTATGTTAGCAGCCTCACCCTTACTTTGCTGATTCAGGATTCTGTGTTCCCTTAGTGATATGGGAAACAGAGGACGAAGAAAAATTGTTAAAGACAATTTTCAAGCCCTTGAAAAGGCAGAGTGACATTCCTCTAGGGACCAACTGCCTCACCCTAACACTTTGCTAAGGGCAAAGGGCAAGCCTAGCCTGTCTGACCTCTAGCCCCTACCAGGATCCTGTAAGTCTACGTTAACAATTCCTTGGAAACTTTATCTCTAAACCCTCCAAGATACATGTTGATGATCATTCCCAAATATGGCCCACTGATACACATCTAAAGGGTCTCACACAAAGGTTTTATTACTGGTAATGAATAACCTTTTTCCCAACAACAGCTAGCCCCTTGCTGGAAACCTTGCTTCCAAAATTCCTTAGAGGCTTACACTATCCCTAACCCCCTCCCAACTTGCAAGCATATAATGGACCACTCCTCACAGCCCCAGGGCAGTAGCTCTTTCTGCCCATGGGTCCTGTCCCCATGCTTTAATAAACCACCATTTTGCACCAAGGATGTCTCAAGAATTCTTTCTTGGTCATTGGCTCCAGACCTCACCCCACAGAACCTCACTTATATTCTTAGACTTCATCATTAGTGTGTCTTTCTCACCACCATACCTTTATTCATGCTGGTCTCCCTGCTTGGAATGACCATCCTTTTCTTGTCTAACTAGAACATTCCTACTCATCTCTGCAATGAACACCTGCCTTATTCCTCTCACTCTTTTTTTTTTTTCTTTCTTTTTTGATTTAGTTATCTCTGTTCCCTCTTCCCAGAATACCTTAATTTCCCTTTGGGGAATTATGTCTTTCCTACTATGGGCAGAGATGCCTTCTTGATTCTTCATCTCACCTATTTGGTACAGACATGGAATGGGCATTAACCTAATCTCAGCCAATAGGACTTTCTCTCTAGAAGAATGTATAGAACATATAAATTATTTTATTCCAGCAATATTTCCCGGTCCAGCCCAGGAAATACCAGCCACTAATGTGCTCTAGAGCTGCGTGGTTCCCATGCATTTCAGTCTCCTCCTTTGGCCTTTTCTCCTGACCTCAGAGCTTGTTCTTACATTCCCAACATATGCCTTTCCAGATTAGGTCATTCAAAATTGGTTTCTGTTCCTTGCAAAAGAAAAATGACAACGATAACAGAAATACATCATTTAAAAACTCAGGTGGTGACTCTCCCTGCAAAGTTTACTTTGTCTTTCCTTGGCCCCTTGTTGCTTTAGTGGACCCCTATCCTGTGGCACTATAACTGACCTCTCCTTCCTGCATAGGCTCCCTGGGGGTAGAGGTCACAGCTCATTAGGTTGTGTACCTAGAGTCTAGGACACACTTTATCTAGCATGCTGTTGGGGTCCAGGTGAAGTCTGTTTGAGAGTGAATGAAGAATCCAAACTGTTGTACCTACAGGGCTAGTATATTTTCTCTTCTTGACCAAGATAATGACTTGACAGGGTAGTTTCCTTTTTTTTTTTTTTTTTTTTTAAGATTTTATTTGTTTATTTCACAGACAGAGATCACAAGTAGGCAGAGAGGCAGGCAGAGAGAGAGGAGGAAGCAGGCTCCCCGCTGAGCAGAAAGCCCGATGCGGGGCTTGATCCCAGGACCCTGGGATCATGACCTGAGCGGAAGGTAGAGGCTTTAACCCACTGAGCCACCCAGGAGCCCTGGGTAGTTTCCTTTTTAAAGAATTTCAATTTCAACTCAAGTGTCCATAAACAGATGAATGGATAAAGAAGATGTGGTGTATATATGCAATAGAATACTGCTGAGCCATAAAAAAAGGATGAAATCTTGCCATTTGCAACAACATAGGTGGATCTAGAGGGTATTATGTTAAATAAAATAAGATTCCCAAAGCACACCAAGAATTTTATTTTATTTTCTTTTAAAGATTTTATTTATTTATTTGACAGAGATCACAAGTAGGCAGAGAAGCAGGCAGAGAGAGAGGAGGAAGCAGGCTCCCTGCTGAGCAGAGAGCCTGATACGGGGCTCAATCCCAGGACCTGGGATCATGACCCGAGCCGAAGGCAGAGGCTTTAACCCACTGAGCCACCCAGGCGCCCTGCACACCAAGAATTTTAAACAGAGAAGCCTTAATATAAGAAAGTGACTACATGTGTGTTAGAAAGCGGGTCTAGCAAACAGGGGATGCCAGGTAATCCAGACATTAGTAATTACAGGTAGTAGCTGCTATCCCTTGGGCAGGCAGAGCAAAAAAGGAAAGGGACAATTAGAAACTAAGAAAAGGATCCCTGCATGACTGATTCTCCTAAATCTGTCAGGGGGTGTGTCTTGTCATGGGTGCTTCAACCTCTGAGCAGGGCACCCTGTGGCCAGTGCTTAGATATCCACTAAGGTGCCCCAAAGCTGGTGCTCAGACTGTAGTCTGGTATACCTGGGCCAGTGCCAGAACTCTGAGAATGTGGGCTTCTAGGGAGGAACCCCACAGTGGTACTGAAGGTGCTGAAGGAAGCTGGAGGCTGGAACCACCGCCAAGTTGCTTCTGGAAGATGTCTGACAGGATCTGGGAAGAGGAAGAGAAGCTTCATCCCGGTGCCTTCTGGTCCCCTATATGAAGGGACCCAAATGAGACATGAGCCTGCAAGAACTCTGGGAAATGCAATTTGCAGGCTCCCAGCTCTAGCATGACTCTATAGAATACAGATGGCAGTCAGGGGAGCCTTGGGGCTGAGAGACTCTGGGTAAATAACTGACATACATAATTCCCATAAAAAGCAACTAAGTAGAGTTGGCCTCCAAGGTAATGTGATAAAATACAGTCTCCCTATTTTGAAACCCATATCCAACATGGTTCCCACTAACCCTGGAGTAAGAAATTACAGCTTGGGATAGGACCTTTGTGGAAAATTCTGGTGCCAATATAAAAAGTGGCTCCAAAGTCAAAGCATTCCTGTGAGCCCTGACACATGGAGACCATGATTTATTTTAGCTTTTCCTTTTTCCTTTTTTTTTTGCCTCCTTCTGCAGTCCCTGGTTCCAAGAACGTCTTCCGGGCCAGATGCCCCTATGGCTCAGATACTTGGAAACAGGGCCATTTTCTACAAAGCCTGAGGCTGCTCTTCAGACCACCCTGCCAAACCCCTTGCTGTGTGCAGCCACACCCTGCTCCTCCAGGGTTGCATTGCTCCACGCGTCCCCACCCGGCGTGTCACCACCCTCTTCCTTCAGAAGAGAACGCCATGACTTGTCACATCCCATCTCCAGACTCCGTTCCTTTTCTTCTTCATTGTCTACCACTTTTGCTCCTTCCTTCATTCTGAGGTTGGACAGAAGTCCCTGTATCTCTTTCTAACTATTATGCTCTTCTCCTAGGATTCTACCATGTAAAGAGTGCCCTTTCCAATGGTGACAGTGACATTTTGAGGCAGTATGAAGCTTTAATTGCTTCATACAACCACAAATTTTGCTTTCATCTACAACCTCACTGACCCACTGTTAGGTTTTGGGATCCAAATTATCATATTTAAATCCTGACTCCAGGCGTGCCTGGGTGGCCCAGTTGGTTAAGCGTACGATCCTTGGTTTTGACTCAGGTCATGATCTCAGGTTCATGAGACTGAGCTCCACATTCAGCGTGATGTCTGCTTGAGACTCTCTCCCTCTCCGTCTGACTCCTGCCCCCACTCTCTCCCTCTCTTTCAAATAAATAAATCTTTAAAAAAAAAAAATCCTGACTCCTACTTGAAAAACTACCTACATTCTTCTGAACATTAGTTCTGTCTACTTTAAAAGAGGACTAATGTCTACTTCTGGGATATTAAATGACACAGGCTCTGTGCTGCATCTGGCACAGAGTATGACAAGAGTAATCTTCATTGTCTTTCCACAAGTGAGAGCGGTACTGTTCTCACACACATATGGGGACAGGAGGACAAAGCATTATGTAAGTCTAGCCTAGGCCATATAGTGGATTCCATAATAAGAAAGGATTTAAGAGAAAAATCTGAGCAATGCTATGTGGAGAATTATTTTTCTGTTCTTCTAAGAAGACAAGAATGATATTATGACCAGATGAGTTCCTACTGCACATGGACATTCCCCTCTCAATGCTACCCCTGCGCACATCTGTTACTTGTGTAAAAAGGGGAATAAAGCGGGAGGGCTGGGAGCAAAAGCATGGGACTGGAACAATATGGGTTAGTTTTAGGGAAAGAATGGCAGATTAAGGGCTAGAAAGGTGACTTTGAATCCCACTTTATAGATCCTTGAATGCCTGGCAAAGGAGTTTTTTGCATTTTATTACTTAGGTAATAGAAAGTCAAAACCAGAAAGACTAAAAAATAAAGAACCTTGTAAAATGGATTTGATATTTTATATATAAAAGCTTTTACTTAAAGAATGGCAGGCAAAGGGATTCAGAAAAAATGCAAGATCCAGGGTGATTTATTTTCTGTAATTCTTTCTTTTCCCTCCAAGTGATTTTAGGAAATATACACTTAAGGTAAGCGCTAGAGGCTGAGCTGTTCCTGTCATTTTATTTCCCTCTTGTCCATTTGCATAGGACACGACTCACTGCTGTGTGCTTCAAACACAATAGATTTCACCAATGGGCCAATTGTGATTCTATGCAAGGGAGGCGACAGGTCTAATCATGGGTTTGTTCTGGTAGAAGCATTTGGTCTAGAACAAGATCATTGCTGCTTTTAAGGACCTAATGTTCCGGAACAGATGTGTCAAGTGATCAGGGTAATCAATGTAGTGAACATAATGGGAAACATGGGCAGGCAAGAACTGGATCCTCCAGGTAGGGCTTGTAGGGCTTCAGGGAAAGTTTCCTGGAAACACACATAGAATTGAAAGGGATGACTAAGCTTAGTTATCCCTTAAAGGACGAGGAGGGTCAACCATTAGGAGGAAGAGCAGGAGCCAGAGAGTCAGATGGAGGAATGACCCAGGGAAAAAGCAGAGATGAGAAGCGTCACAGTGCACGGGGGCAGACCTCAAGTAATCTGGGGTCCTAGGGGCTGAGGGGGAGTGAGGCAGGACCAGAAGGATTAAGCCTTGTGTGCTTGAACCAGAAGCTTGTACTTCATCTTGTAGCTGACATCGGTATGTTAAGAGGCTCTGAGCAGAAGAGTGACACTGTGGGCTTTATGTTTTATTCTGTTCTAGAGGCTGCATGAAGGAGAGAGCAAGATGAGAGAGACCGGATGGGAGGTGTTGGCAGTATTCTAGGAGGGCACAGGGGATGGGACCACTGGGGTGTCTAGGAGAGTATGGAAATAGGGTCTGTGGGAGTTGGCAGTTGATTGAAACAGGGAGATGAGACATCCCGGATGTCTAGCCATGGACTGGTAGACACTGCTGCCCATCACAAGACAGGGGACACACGAGGAGGTGCCACTCTGGGAAACACAATATATGCAGCTTAGAAGCCATGAATTTGAGGGGCCTTGAGGAAGCAGAAAACTCATCTTCTCAGTTGGACCGCTGAGTACCAACTTCGCATCTTATTGAAGAATGGGAAACTCGGGGCTTCTGGGTGGCTCAGTGGGTTGAACCTCTGCCTTCAGTCTGGGTCATGATCTCAAGGTCCTGGGATTGAGACTGCATCAGGCTCTCTGCTCAGTGGGGAGCCTACTCCCCCCACCCCCAACCTGCCTTTCTGCCTACTTGTGATCTTTGTCTGTCAAATAAATAAAATCTTAAAAAAAAAAAAAAAAAGAATGGGAAACTCATATTTGGTCTTCAGGGAAAGATTAATTTGCTCAAGGAATTCAAGGTGTTGTTTTTACCAGACTCATTTTAGTAGAACCTTCTTTGTATCAACTTTAAGGAAACAAACAAACTTCTGTCTTCAAAGCAGACACAAGCTCCTTTCTGAATCAAAGGTTCTGCTTCTGTTGGTCATATTAAGCCTTGGACAAATCCCCACCTGTAGGATTGGCCCTTGGGTTTCATATGTGTCCCTGTGTGAAGTTCTTTCTGGGTAGCATAGTAACGATGACAGCATGAGGATCTCAGAAGTGGAAATGTCCCTGCTCAGAATACACATCAAAAAATTCAAAAGTCCTGAGAAATAAAGATGATCCAGAAAGAATTTTGAAATTTATGAAAGCTTTTAAAATAATCTTTGTTTTATATTTATTTCCCTCATATCATATTTCCAAAGATTTTGAAATTCAATTTACTCTTAAATATTGCCTGTTTCTGTCAGAGTAGGGATACATAATTTTTTCATCTCTATAAAAGCCATCTGTTTTGAACCCAAAGATTTTTTTCCAGTGGCAAGATAGAAAGGGGACAGAACGAAAACCCTCAGCCCACATTTACTACTAGGAAGCCATGAAATAAACAAGTCTCACTATCCTCACCACATGTGCTCCTGGAACAAAAGGGATTTTGGTGTGACGGATCCAATTTTTGCTATGAACTGTGAACTAGCATATTTTTAACTTGGCTTCTGAGGTTGATGAAGGGAGCTTTCTTGTCTTTCCCTAATAAAATGCAGATGACTCTCCTTTCCAAGCTCCTAAATCCCCAAAGCTGTGTCTGAATATGAATCTCATCTTCTTCAATGATAGAACAGATTTGCAATTCAGTAAGTCACATTGTGCATCAACAGCATTCTTCATTCCAAAAATATTTTTGGAATGGAAGGGCTTGACATATAGTAAGCAAGTGTGCACTAAATATGTATTAAATGAAGGTGCAAGCGGACATTAGCATTAGCCCTTGAATATGAAGATCTGGGTTTAAATCCTGGTGTTGTAACTATCTAGAGTGGGAGGGGGTCCTGGGTGCCAGTTTAGAATAATGACCTTTAAGTGAGTTAGATCAGGATCCTGGTTCCATGCTTACCCAGCCATGAGTGGGGAGGATTTGGGTCAAATTTCATAACCTTTCTGTAACTCAATAGAATGCAATAGTTGAGCTCGAGGACCCTGGGATTGAATCCTGCTTTTGTCATTTATTATCAAGAGGGTCTTGGCAATTTCTTCAAATGGCCTGATTTCCTTACCTGTAGATTAGAGGAATGTTGTGAGCACTTATGAGTTAGTACATGCAAACCATTTAGAGTAGAGCTTGGCATATGGTGAGCACTCTGTGTGTGTTAACTGTTATTCTATTATTTTTATTATACTACCTCTTACTCTGCTATTCTGACTCTAAGAGAGACTCCATAGCATTCAACATCTTGGGGGTGGTATTAGGATGGTCATTTGACCTTGGCCACTCTAGGTTTCAGTTTTCACCCATGTCATTGAGATAATGCTCCCTCCTTATCCCTTCTCCCCACCCCTTCCTTCATTTATATATAGCATAGGTTTTTGTGAGGCTCAAATAAGATCTCAAATGTGAAAACACTTAGCTAGCTCTCAAGTGCTCCATAAAAGTGAGTTTATTAGTTGGAACTCTTTCCACTACAAGTGACAAAAACTCAACTCAAATCGGTATGCCAAAAAAGAAGATTTATTGGCTCTTGCAACTAGATTCTAAGGTAGCTCACAGTCCCAAAGGAAGAACCTCAGAAACCAGACTTTAAGAACCCAAACTGATGCTCATTATAACTCAAACACACATTTTACACCTGTGTGTCATCTCTGATGCCTGAGACTCTTTCCCTCTCCATACAGGCCTTTTTCATGTAATGAGGAAGATGGTGTCATATCCCAGCTTCATGTTGTTTCAGTATTCCAAGCCAACAAAAAGAGAAAATCTCCCTTGTATATCACTCCCTCTCTTGTATATCTACTTCAAGGAAGGGTTCTGATTGACCCTGATTTAATCTCTTGCCTAATCACTGGGCCAATCACTGGGAATGAGAGGATAGATTATTAACACTGTTCAACCTTGGTCATAATCCTTTCCATTTAGTGTGGAACGGAGGCATATTGTACTAGGTTTCTCTAGAGAAACAGAATAATAGGACATGAATATGTACATGTATATGTATATGTATAATTACATCTGTATCTATTATTTATAAGGAGAGTTCCTACCTTCCTACCTTCCTTCCTTCCTTCCTTCCTTCTTTCCTTCCTCCCTCCTTCCCTTCATTCCTTCCTTCCTCCCTTTCTTTTTTAAATAAGGAAATGGCCAATTATGTAAGCAGCCAAGTCCCAAGATCTTCAGGGCAAGTCAACAATCTGGATAACTAGGAGAGCCAATGATATAATTCCAGTCCAACTCTGAAGTCCTAAAACCAGGAGGGCCAATGGTGTAGTTCTAGACAGAAGGGCAGCAGGCTCAAGAACAAGCAGAAGCCAATGTTCCAGTTCAAAGAAGGTCAGGGAGGAAGAATTCTCTCTTATTCAAGGGAGGGTCAGCCTTTTTGTTCTATTTAGGCCACCAACTGATTGAAAGAGGCCCACCCACATTATAGGCTGCCATCTGCTTACTTAGTCTGTTGATTTAAATGTTAATCTCATCCAAAATACCCTTACAGAAACGCCCAGAATAATGTTTGCCAAATATCTGGGTACCCCAGGGCCCAGACAAGTTCTCTCAGAATATTAATCCCAAGAGATATATTACCAAAAGGGAAAAGTAAAAAACAAAGATACCGAGCAGATTAAAAAATATTATCACAGATTATCATTATTAATAGTTTATTTAACTTCTGTAGAGATGACTACAATGAGCCTCTGTGTATCTGAAAGCCAAGATTAATTACACCCCAAACACTTGAGTGTTGCTCAATTTCTGGCAGCGATAGTTAGCAGGATATTGATCCCATTAGAAGCTATTTTGGTAGGAGAGAAATCCTACTACTACAAGGTCTTCAACCTTGGAAATATTGACATTTGGACTGGAAAATTCTTTGTTGTGGGGGACTGTCCTGTGCCTTGTAGAATGTTTATAACATTCCTGGCCTCTACCCACGGGATTTCAATAGCACTTAGTCCCCCTGCATTCCACCTTGTGATAATAAAAAATGTCTCCAGGTGTTGTCAAATGTTCCCTGGGGAACAAAATCTCTCCCCATTCCTGGTTGAGAAGAACTATGCTACTGAATCCCAGCTAATAGTAATTTATACCTCTCTATTCTTTACCCTTAGTCCCAAAGGATGGAGGGAATGTTAGTTGGCATTACAACTGGATAACCTTCCCCTAGTCCCTCTATACACATTCATTACATTGAAGTTCCCCATGACTAGGGCACTGAACTGTTAAAAAAGACTGCAGAATATATGACTTGAGATATTTTGGGGTCTAGTCTCTCCTCGGTCACTAACTTAAGATATATGGCTGGGCATCTTCTTCCTCTCCAGGCCTTGGTTTCCATATTGGCAAAATGAGATGTCCTATAATCTTTCATGTTATTCTAACATTTTATGATAAAAATTGATCAGGAACTGTGAAATGGGAAATCACCAGAAGGTATTCACCAGTTGAATAATTTGTAGCTAAGACCCTAAATTTTCCACAAGAATCTCTTTGTTTCTCAGAAGTTTAGATTGCATTGGCTTCCTTGGGATGTACAGGAAGTTGGGGCAAAAGAAAGAACTAACCTATGTCAGGATCTCTGCTGTTTCTTGATGTTTTGTTTTGTGATATCTCCTAATGATTCCATCTCTGCATAGGCAAACAGTGTCAACTGGAGAATCATTCAATAAGGCTGAACCATAATGTTTGTGAGAAATAAACTGGGGGCTGTGCAGAGTCTGGGATGCCAGAGTCATGGGCATGACTCTATTACCCAAAGTGGAGAGCAGTATGATGCACATAGAATACCCATACACCTGGGTGAATCGTTTGTCATCTTTGTGTTTGAAGTTTAGATAGAGTGGAATTAGCCAGATGCAATTTGCAGTAGACAATAGCTTTGCCTCTTTATTTTTCCCATCATAGTTTTTACAGCACAAAATAATCAGTTTATTGATGAAAAAAACTGAAGCTCAAAAAGGAGGTGTTATGAGCAGTGACCACACTGTGAGTTGGTGGCAGAGTCTAGATGGACAGACGGCTAGGGCTCAGGACACCCAGTCCAGCAATGTTTCCACCATATCATCCCCTGAAGGGAAAGCCTTATAGGGAAAAAAGTGTAGGAAAAAAAAACCCAACACCATCCCCTTCCCCCAACCCAATATTAGAGCTAAATAAAGCAGGTCATGCACATGATAGGTTTTCCCTCTTCCTCTTCTTTTCCTGCCCATCCTTAGGTGGGTTTTCACAAAGATTTCAGTCTTATTTTTGCCATTTGTTCCTAACTACAAGCATATCAGAGCTCATACTGGGACCAAAAACTGAGCTTATGGAGAAAATGGTTCATAGTCCCATCCCCCTTCCTGCCTTCCTGAAGAAGAAGCAAACAGAAAGGATGAAAAGCATCAGCTATGCTTCCGTAATGACCTTGCTGGCAGATGGAGAGGAGAACCTATGCAGAGCTTTTGAACACTTACTACATTCTAGTTTCCAGTTACTGTACTAGTTTTCTATATTTTCCGTGGCTTAAAACAACAGAAATGTATTTTCTTACTGTTCTGGAGAAGAGAAATGTGAAATCATGGTGTCAGTGAGGCCATGTTCTGGGGAGGCTCTGGGGAGAGTCTGCTTCTTATGTCCTCCAGTTTCTAGCGGCCACAAAAGTCCTTTGGCTTGTGGCCCATTTCATTCCAGTTACTACCTCAACCATCAACTTTTCTCCTCTTCTTTGTGTGTCTCTTATAAGGACACTTGTCATTGGATTTAGGACCATCTGGATAACTCAGGATTACTTCCTTATCTCAACATTCTAAACTCAATTACTTCTGCAAAGACTTGCTTTCCAAATAAGGTCCTCTTCACAGGTTCTGGATATTAGGTCACAGAGGTATCTTCTGGGGCATCATTATTTAGCCCACTACTTCTAGGAACTATGCTGATTTTTCTACCTACAGTATCTCATGGACTTCTCACAGGTCTGTGAGTTATGGGTGAACATTTCTACTTTATGGATGAGGAAAATTTTTAAAGGGACACAGAGTTAGAAAATGCCAGAGGCAGGGTGCACACTTGGTATTTTTTAATGAGTCTATATTCTTTCCCAGAGCTTTGATCTTCCTTCTAAGAGCACACTTATATTGACTTTGTTTTTTAATAAATATACTTTGGGGTGAGGGTATGCAGAAGAGGACATCTATAGAGGACATCTATAGAGGACATCTATAGCATCTATAGAGGACATAAGTATCAACACTGGTCAGGTGGGGTATTCCTTTTGGAGGATTGTTAACCTCCTGCAGATTTAAAAGAATCTTAATTCAGTTGTCGGGTTCTGGCCCTGTCTCTGTGTAGCTGTGAATGAATTTTAACAAGTCTGTTTACCTCTTATCCCTCAGATTTTCCAACTATGAAATAGGGAAGTTGGACTTTGAGCTCTCAGTTTATGAATCAAAACTTCCATCAACATCAATCCTCAGGACCTACTTTTTGAAGAAATGATGCCGTCTTTACAAGTTTAACCCTGATGAAAATATTCAAATTCTTCCTGCTTACTCAACTGGTACAAAAGGACCCCAAATGCTAGGAAGCTTTAGGATTCACTCTGGTGAGGCTCATTGTCCCGGAAATACTCTTCCCTCCCAGGCCGTATCTCCTTCTCAGCCCTAAAAAACCATTTCAAAAATTCCTCCTGCCCTGATCTTGTGAGGCAGAATTACCTATTCCCCCTCTCTTTTCCTGTATCTTAGCTTGCACACACTTGAATAATGACACTTTATGTGCAATTATTATTTTCCTTATCTTAGTCTTCTAGAGTGCAATAAACAAATGAGGGAATCTAGATCTTTTTTTGAGAAGGTGTGAAGACAGAGGACCTGCATTCTTAAAAGTAAGAATTAAAAGTTCGACATTTGATTGAAAAGTGCCAGAGCCCTTTGAGGGAGACAGCCTGTGTTAGTGAGATAGGGAACACATTTTTAAAAAAAGACTAGAATTTGGTTCTTTGCAAGATAGTTATTTCTTTTGTTCCTTGTCTCCTTTTCCTTCTTTCCTTCACCCTTTCCTTTCCATTCCTTTCCTTCTTTTATCAAAAACACACACTGAGGCCTTTCTAATTGCCAGATGCTACTAGTTCCAAGAATATAATGATGAATAAGTTGCCACCCTGTAGTCAGATAGCTCAGTCCTATGGTCAGTGCAGGCAAGGAAACAAAATTTACAACATCACATTATTATATCATACCACATCATATGTAATATATACTACATAATATAATATAGAGAGTACATATCACTTTTTTTCTTCTTTTTCTTTTTAAGATTTTATTTATTTATTTGACAGACAGAGATCACAAGTAGGCAGAGAGGCAGGCAGAGAGAGAGAGAGGAGGAAGCAGGCTCCCCGCTGAGCAGAGAGCCTGATGCAGGGCTCAATCCCAGGACCCTGAGATCATGACCTGAGCTGAAGGCTGAGGCTTTATCCACTGAGCCACCCAGGCACCCCAAAAGTACATATAATTTTGTCATATATTTTTGCATATCTTTTTAAGCTATATATGCACCGTCTTGCATACTACACGGGAAATATAGTAAATGCTTTGGCAGTTTTCTTCGTGGCTTCAGGGGAAGCCATGCAGAAGAAGGGTTAGAAAATGAAGGCATATTCATCAGACAGAAAGAAAGATGTGTAGAATGGAGCATTTTTTAAAGCTCAGAGCCTGTGGGCCTGAATGGCAAGCTCAGGCACATACATGATAATTCAACAAAATTTTCTGTGGCCATGGACACATCTTTTAAGGAAGATTATTTTGGGGGCCTACCTGGGTGTTCCAGTACCCACTGTAGAGCTTGTATCTTGTTCTACATAGCAGAAAGCTGCACCAACATCACCATCTGCCCACAGTCCAGAACCCCATCCAAACCAGACTATAGGATACCAGCAAGCAGAGACTGAACACACGGGCTTTCTCACTGAGTGCTCAGCCTGGGGCTCATTCGCCTCTCTCTCTCAGTTACTTTGGACTCCAAAGAAACCATGTGTATTTCCATTGCTAACTTAATCTGCAAAGCATTCAGCAAACTTCACAACTTTCTTTTACTTTCCTGTAATCTGATGTTGCAAATAAAAACAAATTATATAAAGGGAGGGAAATTAGTGAATAAACTAAGTTATCGATTACTGTACTTTATTTTATTTTTTTTTTAATTTTTTTATTTTTTTCAGCATAACAGTATTCATTATTTTTGCACCACACCCAGTGCTCCATGCAATCCGTGCCCTCTACAATACCCACCACCTGGTGCCCCCAACCTCCCACCCCCCACCCCTTCAAAATTCTCAGATCGTTTTTCAGAGTCCATAGTCTCTCATGGTTCACCTCCCCTTCCAATTTCCCTCAACTCCCTTCTCCTCTCCATCTCCCCTTGTCCTCCATGCTATTTGTTATGCTCCACAAATAAGTGAAACCATATGATAATTGACTCTCTCTGCTTGACTTATTTCACTCAGCATAATCTCTTCCAGTCCCGTCCATGTTGCTACAAAACTTGGGGATTCATCCTTTCTTTCTTTCTTTTTTTTTTTTTTTACAGCTTTATAAACATATATTTTTATCCCCAGGGGTACAGGTCTGCGAATCGCCAGGTTTACACACTTCACAACACTCACCATAGCACATACCCTCCCCGATATCCATAACCCCACCCCCTCTCACAACCCCCTCCCCCCATCAACCCTCAGTTTGTTTTGTGAGATTAAGAGTCACTTATGGTTTGTCTCCCTCCCAATCCCATCTTGTTTCATTTACTCTTCTCCTACCCCCTCAACCCCCCATGTTGCATCTCCTCTCCCTCATATCAGGGAGATCATATGATAGTTGTCTTTCTCCGATTGACTCATTTCGCTAAGCATGATACCCCCTAGTTCCATCCACGTCGTCGCAAATGGCAAGATTTCATTTCTTTTGATGGCTGCATAGTATTCCATTGTGTATATATACCACATCTTCTTTATCCATTCGTCTGTAGATGGACATCTAGGTTCTTTCCATAGTTTGGCTATTGTAGACATTGCTGCTATAAACATTCGGGTGCATGTGCCCCTTCGGATCACTATGTTTGTATCTTTAGGGTAAATACCCAGCAGTGCAATTGCAGGGTCATAGGGTAGTTCTATTTTCAACATTTTGAGGAACCTCCATGCTGTTTTCCAGAGTGGTTGCACCAGCTTGCATTCCCACCAACAGTGTAGGAGGGTTCCCCTTTCTCCGCATCCTCGCCAGCATCTGTCATTTCCTGACTTGTTAATTTTAGCCATTCTGACTGGTGTGAGGTGATATCTCATGGTGGTTTTGATTTGTATTTCCCTGATGCCGAGTGATATGGAGCACTTTTTCATGTGTCTGTTGGCCATCTGGATGTCTTCTTTGCAGAAATGTCTGTTCATGTCCTCTGCCCATTTCTTGATTGGATTATTTGTTCTTTGGGTGTTGAGTTTGCTAAGTTCTTTATAGACTTTGGACACTAGCCCTTTATCTGATATGTCATTTGCAAATATCTTCTCCCATTCTGTCAGTTGTCTTTTGGTTTTGTTCACTGTTTCCTTTGCTGTGCAAAAGCTTTTGATCTTGATAAAATCCCAAAAGTTCATTTTTGCCCTTGCTTCCCTTGCCTTTGGTGATGTTCCTAGGAAGATGTTGCTGCGGCTGAGGTCGAAGAGGTTGCTGCCTGTGTTCTCCTCAAGGATTTTGATGGATTCCTTTCTCACATTGAGATCCTTCATCCATTTTGAGTCTATTTTCGTGTGTGGTGTAAGGAAATGATCCAATTTCATTTTTCTGCATGTGGCTGTCCAATTTTCCCAACACCATTTATTGAAGAGGCTGTCTTTGTTCCATTGGACATTCTTTCCTGCTTTGTCAAAGATGAGTTGACCATAGAGTTGAGGGTCCATTTCTGGGCTCTCTATTCTGTTCCATTGATCTATGTGTCTGTTTTTGTGCCAGTACCATGCTGTCTTGATGATGACAGCTTTGTAATAGAGCTTGAAGTCCGGAATTGTGATGCCACCAACTTTGGCTTTCTTTTTCAATATTCCTTTGGCTATTCGAGGTCTTTTCTGGTTCCATATAAATTTTAGGATTATTTGTTCCATTTCTTTGAAAAAAATGGATGGTACTTTGATAGGAATTGCATTAAATGTGTAGATTGCTTTAGGTAGCATAGACATTTTCACAATATTTATTCTTCCAGATTACTGTACTTTAATACCACAAATAGCTCTTAATTATTAGGTCATGAAAGCACAAAGCATGAGCTGTTTTATCTTGGTAACTTTATGTCTCTAACAATGCTTGTCATAAATTCAGTATTCAGTAAATGTGAATTAAATTAAGTTCAGCAGTACGGAAGGACAGAATGAAGCTGGCATTATGGACTCTCTTCATATATGAGAAAATGGATCAGAATTTAACCGTGAAGGGATCTGACACTCAGGTTTTGTATGCTCATTAGCTCAAGAGCTATTCTTGCCTTCAGTGCTAAACACTCATACTATCCTGTTGGAGTATTATTGCTGGCGAGGTCTGCATGCATGGCCTTTCTCTTTTTCAGCCGTCCTCTCTTCATTCCATCTTTCCATGCTTCTAGCTGTGAGATCTTTTTGAAATACAGATTGGATGACCTGTCTGAAATCCTGCCTGCATCTACAGCCCCATCTCTCATACTCAACCGTGTATGCCCCATGTTTGTGCTGCTCACTCAGAGACTTGTGCTTTCTTGGTCCTCCCTATCTCCACATGCTGTACCAGGTTCCCGGAAGATGTCTGCCCACCACTTCTCTGTTCAGTTAGCCGGTATTTCAAAGCCTAGCTCAGACTGCACTGCCTCCTGGAGGCTTTCTTTGAATGCCCTTGACTTAATTGGGGAATCAATCTTCTCTTCACACCCTGTTGTATTACCACCCTAAGGCAACTAATACATGTATGTATTGTTTCTCCAGCTTAGCTCTGAGCTCCATGAGGATAGAAACCATGTCCTCCTTCTCTGTTATGTTCTCTGTTCTAGTCTCAGGATCGAACATTGATCAGTTGCTTGAAAGAAAGAAGTGAAAGAAAGAAAAAAGGAAAGAAGGAAGGAAGGGAGGAAGGGAAAAAGGAAGGGAAGGAAAGGAGGAAGGAAGGAAGGAAGGAAGGAGAATGGAGGAAGGGAGGAAGTAAGGAAGGGAAGGGAAGGGAGGAAGGAAGGAAGGAGGGAAGGAAGGAAGGAAGGAAAAATATATTGCCAAGGACAGTGCCACCAAATGGCAACAAAAGACATTCACGGTCTTAGGGTCAAGCTCAGCCTGAATTATTTTATGTATAAGCCCTTCAGGAATAATTTGTAACAGCTGCCCACTATCTTGGTTTTGGGGGACCAGGGATATATGGCCTCCATAAACAGTTCTGGGGAGCAAAGGAGGACTTCACTGTTCATCCCTGGAAGCCAATAGATTGCTTTTGTTTGTTGTGTTTCTGCTACCATGGCTCCCAGATGACACCCCATCCACACAAGCACCACTGCAAACAGACATGGAGCTGCCAGGCGGGTTTTCTCAAACCCAAGAGCCTCAGTAAACCAGCAGCTGACAAAAGCTAGGAGCAGGCCCCAGACACAGGGGAAGGAATGCGGATTTGTCTTGATCTGCCTCATCAGAGGGGAAATGATAAAGAAGGAGTCATAAAAGACTGGCAGCAGCTCAACTATTTGGCACCATAGGCTTCTTCCAAAGAACCATTTTCCAAGATGGGTCTGCAGCCCTGCAAACGTGCTCACATTCACATGAATGTTATGGTTGCTTTTTCTCCTTCTCTTTTTCCTCATTTCTTTTTTTTTCCCTTCTATCTTTTTTTCCTTTCTTCTTTTAAAAAGTTCACTGGTCCCTCAGTGAAAAGAATTAGTAGAAGAGTCAGGTCTCAGGCATCAGGTAAAGACAGAAACAGAAAGAAAGGGAAGGGAAGCGAATACCTCTCTGGAGAGACACAGTTCTGTCTGAAAGGAGAGGTTGGCTCTCTGCCCTCAACTGACCCTCATTCCCTCAGGATGTTTCTGGACCTGGGAGCTATGGATTCAGAGCCCATTGAGTTCTTCTGCCTATTGTGGTATTGACCCCATCCCTGAAATTCTGACCTTGTCATTTTCCCTAATGGCTTTCCTTCTCCAAGTTCTGTGGGAAAGAAAGGACACCTAGACACTCTTTGTCAGCTTTTCTTTCTACTCTCTAAAGTAATTCACTGCAGACAAGAATGTAACTGCACATTCTTCCCTTTCCCCCAGACAGATCATGCCAATTTTCTTTTATGATGCTGACATTTTGTCCATTCATTCGCTCATTGCTGTAGGGTCAGGCCCCACAGGTCCTAACTCTTCTGTTTGCAAAGATCACCTTGTTTGTTACAATGAAGATATACATGGCTCAAACCCCCATTTCACAGATGGTGAGGTCCCAAGTGTTCTGTGATGACCTGTAGACCTCAAGAGGTGACCTTTTGTTTTACATCATCTCCTCTGGCTCCAGTTCTGTTCTCCATCTTCTTGCTTCCCCCAGCCAGCTGCTCCCACAGTTTGCCATTCATCAGTGCTTGGAAAACAGTTTTAGTTTATCCTCTTAAATATCCCCCCCAAACTCACACATGGGGATTGCGGCTAGATTTTTACTTTCCACTGATAATCTACCTTACACGTGTGTGTATGTGTTTGTAACTTTAGAGCAAAAGATGCAGCTTCATCATTTCTCTTCCTCCCTCCTTTCTAGCCTTTAAACCTCCCTCTCTAATACTCTGGTTTATATGCTGGGTAACACAGTTAAGCTGGTTTCTCCTACCCTGGCCAATGCTACCTTAATAACAAAATAACCCTCAAGAGATTTCACTACTCAAGACATCCTCTCCCCTAAGTACAATGTAATCACCCGTTCTTAAGCTAACAACGTTCTGCACTATACACACAGTCAGTAGACACACCCTGGGTATCACTGTGTGATGTCCCAGGCTCTACTGACTGTGGTGAGAAAGGAAACATTCCATTTCCAGCCTGAAGTTTGATTTTTTACATAATAATCCCTTCGAAGTATTGAGGGCAGATGCCAGGTTTCACTTGTTTCGATATTTGTGGTTTCTAGTATACATCAAAAATGTGCAATAAATATTTTATGGCAAAATGGTTTCAGGTATGATGATGATGGTGATGATGATGCACATATTACAAATGGAAAGAAGAAACTTGGAAACCTCGTGTAGTGAGGTCTTAGTTACACATCAAATAGCAGACCCATGTCTTGAAATGCCCCAATATTCAGACATCAAACATTACAGTTTATCTTCTCTATCATGTCGGTGGCATGTTTTGGGCAAACTATTTTTTTGTCAGACTTTATACACATGTGAAGTCATTTGTGTCCTTATTACTGTCACCCATACCTACAAGATTTGTCTCTGTGGCTCTTATGTTTCTGCAGGGATAGGTGGGTAATGACTGGGGAAGGCACACATATACAAGCTCCATTCTTGGCTCCTACTCAGGTATCAGATGTTCTCTCAGTCTCTACAGCTGGCTGCCAAAGCAAGCCTCTGTAAACCAGTCACAAGAGTTCCAGGGCTCTTTTTACACAGCTGGCTCCTGAAGGCACAACACTGGTCATAGCAATAGAAAATTACCATGTCAGAAAAGGAAAATCTGGACATAGGAATGTTGCCCAATGTATTAGTTTTCTGGTGTTGTGTGACAAATTGCCACAGATGTATCCACTAAAAAATAGCACACAGATATTATCACAGAATTTTTGTAGACCAGGAGTCCATTGCTTAACTGGGTCCCAGAAAGCTGTCATCAAAGTGCTGGTTGGGCTGTGTTTACATCTGGGGCTTGAGTGGGGAAGAGTCCATTTCCATGTTCTTTTGGGTTGATGGCACAATTTATTTCCTTGTGGCGAGATGGCTGGGTACCCCAATGTTTGGGTGACTGCCAGCAGATTTAAATGTCTTCTCTCTCTGGGGGGTGCCTGGGTGGCTCCATCAGTTAAGCGTCCAAATCTTGAGTTTGGCTCAGGTCATGATCTCAGGGTTGTGAGATCGAGCCCTGCAGTGGGTTCCATGCTGAGCATGAAGCCTGATTACGATTCTCCCACCTTCTCCCTCTGCCCTCTGTCCCACTCATGCTCTCTCTCTCTCAGAAAAGTAAGTAAATATATAATAAATGAATATCTTACCTCTGGATTAATTTCCATTTAATAAAAACAACATAAATAATATTCCTTAAATATAAGCACTAAAATTTGCTCAAAAAAATCATATGGGCATCAATTTTGAAGTGGAACTTGACTACTACATTCAAACCAAATACTAAGAATGTCAAAAATTTATCATGTGGAAATGTGATCAAGATAGAAATAAGGTGACTTGACACTGTTTTCTTTTGTATGTGGGCCCACATATCAGTCATAATACTAGTGAGAGAGTTGCCTGAGCTCTGTTGGAAATACTCAGCTCTTTAGTTAGAACTACTTTACCATTTCATTTACTGCCCCCACAAAACCCTTTTCTCTTCTCCTATCATCACTGTAGCCCTTCTCTTTCCACTACTTATGTGGCTTCTACTGTTTAGTGTCCTTCACTAAGTCCCTTGTCTGACCTGGATTAATTATTTCAGAAGGATTAGAGACTTGGCTGGAAGCCAAATCCCAGCACCCCCAACTCCTAAAGTCTCAGTGCAGCTCAATACATGGCTACTTGGGAGTTGAATGTATCATAGTCCCAGGAAAACCGAAGATAATTGTTCAGATAAAAAAGATGTCATTTAAAGAGTTATAAGTGACTTTATAAATTTCCTGGGGGCAGGGGTATAGACTTGCTTTAGGAGGAGGAGATTGTGTCTTTTATTCTTGTTTGAAAAGGGATGACACTTGGTAGGCCCTCTCAGTCATATAAGTTCAGGGGTTGACAAACTTGCTTTGGAAAGGGTCAGAAAGTAAATATACTAGGATTTGTGGGCCAGGTGGTCTCTGTCCCAATGCTCAATGCTTGCATTAAAGCATGAAAGCAGCCCTAGATAATATATAAATGAATGAGTGTGGCTGTAATTCCAGTAAAACTTTAATAACAAACCCTGAAATTTAAATTTTATATTATTCTCATGGGTCATGAAATATTCTTCTTTTCTTTCCCAACTATTTAAAAATGAAGAAACCATTCTTGGCTTGTGGGCCATGTAAAAAATGGACAGCAGGAGAGATTTGACCATAGTTTTTCAACCCCTGCTACAGATAGAGAACACATACTTACCCACTATTCTTGGAAAAAATAAATGATCTCCCTCATCCCCTTGGAAGTCTTTTGGGGCTGCATTCAGAGTTGCAGGGCATCTCTGAAGATTCCTGGTGGGGAGAATGGTCTCTGAGATTGGACTTTCAAAATAAACACTTGTTACATGTAGAGGCAGCAGCCACAGGAAGAGCCTTCTAGACTCCCGGGGCCCTTGCAGCTCTGTGGAGGACAGCTGGGCTCAGCCAAGCTATGATTTCAATGATCTCATGGGCAGGTGAGGAGGCCATACCAGTAAGATGAAGGTTAGCAGCTGCAAATTGGATGAAATCATCTTGGTAGAGAAAGAAGTAACCTTCAGGAGAGCAGATGGCGGTCTGGAGACAAATGACTACTGTATACAAAAAGTGACAACAAGGATAGATTTGCAGAACACTGTAAAGTGTCCTGGAGATTCCCAGAGATACTGTGGAGTATGGAAAAAAAAAAAAAGAATTTTCTATATTTGAGTCGCTTGGGGGATAATGCCACTATAATTTAGAAATACAAAGAAGTACAATGTTTTTTGTATGGTCTGGTTTGTGAGATGTATGTTATCATAAACACATTCGGTTGCCAAGCAACATCCATATGCCTAGGCTTCCTCTTTTTAAAAATTTTCTATTTTGAAATAATTTGAAATCCTCATAAAAGTTGCAAAATAGTACAAAGAGTTCCCATATTTCTGTCACCCAGATTCCTCAATTAGCATTTTTCCACATTAGTCTTAGCATTCTTCCTCTCTTACATATACAATCACACACATGACATACGTGCTCATATACACTATTGTTTCTGAACTGTTTGCAAATAAGTTGCATCAGTTTGTATTTCTTAAAAACAAAGACATTCTACATAATGATAATACAACCACCCAAACCAGGAAGTTAGCAGGGACACCATATTGCTTTCTAATACCTGTACCCAACTGGAATTTTATTGATGTCTGAATAATGTCCTTTTTATGTTCTGGCTCCAAAGCAGGAACACGTGTGCACCTCATTGCCATGTATCTTTATTTCCCTTTAATATAAAACAATTCCCCAGTTTTTATCTCTCATGACGAACATTTTTGGAAAGGAAAGGCCAGTTGCTTTGTAGGCTGTCCTTCCCTTTGAGTTTGTACGATGTTTCCTTATGATTTACAATAGTTTAGCAGTAACATCTGCCAAATATTCCTTTCATGGCATCTTACTGTTAGGCATCAAATGCTAATTTGTCCCATTACCGATGATATTAACTTTTATTACTTGGGTCTAAGGTTTCTCTAGTGTGAGGCTAATTAATAAGTATTCTGTACTCAGCACTTACTGATTAATAAAAATGTATTTTGAGGATTGATACTTCAGGTCTTCTACTGTAAGAGTTTTTCCTTTTCCCCCACTTATTTATATCAGTATAGATAAACTGGATGGATTTCTACTTTACTCAAAACATTATAGCCTGTAAATGTCATTGTTTTGATGCATAAATTGTCTTAGAGTTGGCCAGTGGAGCACCTTCAAACTGGCTCTGGTGGCATTTTGGCCTGTGGCCATCAATCTTGAGGCAATTCCTTACTTAAGCCTACAACAAGACATTCTAGACCTATCTGCATTTTCCTTTCTCCAGCTCTGGATAAGCCATTACTCTTAGGGGGTCTAGTTTCTTTAGTGGAGAAGAGTACATAGAAACCAAGGACTGGACGTGATTATTGTGAAAAGGGTATCAGTGTTTCTAGGTCCTTTTAACGGACAAAGATAGAACACCTACACACACAAAATCTCTACTTATTTAATTAGGTAAGTTAAAAACCCTGTGTTTGGGGCACCTTGGGTGGCTCAGTGGGTTAAGCCTCTGCCTTCGGCTCAGGTCATGATCTCAGGGTCCTGGGATCCAGCCCCGCATCAGGATCTCTGCTCAGCAGGGAGCCTGCTTCCCCCTCTCTCTCTGCTTGCCTCTCTGCCTGCCTCTCTGCCTATGTGTGATCTCCGCCTGTCAAATAAATAAATAAAATCTTTAAAAACCCTGTGTTTGCCTCATCGTTTCCTATTTAAATAGACAACATGTTGTGGCATTTATTAGAGTCTTATCCTTTTCCATATTTGCAAATCCCTCCTCGATCAGTGAAATCCAAACTCACAGCAAGTACTTTCTTCCTTTTTCAATTCCTCCTGTTTGTAACTCATACTGAAACATGTGTGAGGGAAAGACCTCTCACAGGTGCCAGTCCTGATAACTTCAGGGGGCTGAGTTAATACTAGCAGGCACCTAGTTCTTGTTATGTGAAAAAAAGTAAACCCCTATTAATTTAACTACTGCAAGTCAAGCAGTTACTCTTAGCTGAATGCATTCTCAACTGAATTCCAACTTGAGCACTGTCTGGTGTTGCAGAGGAAGTTGGCCCCACCTATAGCTCCAGGGATAGATCTGACCATCTTAAGATCCATTCCATTTTACAGTAATTGACTTAGGGATGGGCACATGGCCCAATTCTGGAAATGATGTGGAAGGCAAATCTGGCCATGGGGAAAATCAGTGTCTCTTCTATGAATTTCTAACTAACTACCTGTCTGAAGATAAAAGAGACACAAGGAGAAGAATCAGAGCCATAACCTCAGCATTAAGTCAAAACTAGAGTCTGCCTCACCTTCTACTCTCAATTTTTTGAATCATTATGTTTTCTTATTAATAAGAATTTGATTTGGATTTTCTGTCACTTGCTGCTAAAAACAACCGAACTCATAGATGTAGATAACAAAAATATGCATTGGGCTCAGTTCTTGGCAATGAGAATACAGAGAAAAGTATGGGATAAATCTGCTTTCAATGTGCTCAAGCTAAATATTATGAAGACATAGGACACAGTAAGAGCTCAGAGGAAGTCTAGATGAGGTGTTGCCTTACCTAACCAGAAGTTTATTGCACACAGAAGATATAGAGGGAATAAAGGCCATTATAGACAAAATCTTCAGTACAAAGGCCAAAACACTAAATGGTGAGGGAGGATGGTGGTGGGGTTTTAAAATTTAAAATGAAAAGTATGAGCCACTATTGATTTAATGAAGAAACATATGTTGGGGGATGCCTGGGTGGCTCAGTTGGTTAAGTAGCTGCCTTCAGCTCAGGTCAAGATCACAGCATCCTGGGATCGAGTCTCACATAGGACTCTTTGCTCAGCAGGGAGCCTGCTTCTCCCTCTGCCTCTGCCTGCCACTCTGTCTGCCTCTGCTCACTCTCTCTGACAAATAAATAAATAAAATCTTAAAAAAGAAAAGAAAAAAGAAACATATGTTGGTTACATACAGGTAATGCAAAGATATCTCTGCCAAGTAATTGGGGATAAATATGCGTAGAAGTTCTATGGAACTAAAGATGTAAGGCTAATGGCACCCGAGGTAGAGGGAAGCATAAATTATGAACCCATGCCTCTGAAATGCTTCTTCTTATGAGAAAGAACTATGGGTGGACCCTTCTTTGAAGGCTATACTGAGTTTGATCCATGAACTGAATTCCCTTCATTTTATGGACAAAATGAACCTGTGTTTCATGGACCTGAGAGTAGAGGCCAGGAAGCGGTCTCCCTCAAGACCTGAAACTGTTCATACCTCTAAACCAAAATGGTGACTATACCTACATATAAGTTTTCTTCAATGAGATTATGCAATAAAATCCCCAGGACAAAGCCCTACCCTGCTCTGAACTAGCAGCATTTCTGCACTGCGACTTCTTTCTACTTTTTCAGAATTGGCCTTTACTCAATGGCACAGATCTGGTGCCATCCTGATTTGATGTGTTGACAGATGCACCATTTGAGAAAGGACAATAGAAATCTTCCCTCTTTAGCTATCACCATGGAAACTTAGAGAACCAGTCAAATCACTGTGTTGTTTGTCTCATGTCAAAGAAAATGTAGCTTGTCTTATCTGAATTAATTAGAATCTAACAAGAGGACAATGATGTGATGAGGAAAACAAAAAAGGAAAGAAATACTGTAAAAGAGACAAAATAATTACCATTTTAGAGAATGGGATTTTATATCTGGGGAATCAAAGATAATTAATAAAAAATGTTAGAACAGGTAAGACAATTTAGAAATTGGCCAGATACAGGCTAAATATACTAAAAACCACTATTTTTTTTTAGATACCAGCATTATAGAGATAGAAAGTTTAATGATATATATTAAACAAAACAACCAAAGCAACACTCCTGATGAAGAGACCCAGAATATCGAGCAGCCCTACCATCTACCAGATAACCAAATGTCACTGTCGAATGAATGGAATGGAGCACAGAGACCCCCATTCCCTGCCACCACATTTACATAGCATGTACAATGTCTCTTCTTGCTGCCAAGTACTCTCATGACTTGTAGCATGATTCTCCCAACAATTCTTACGGTATATACTATGAGTCCCATTTTGCATATGAGAAAACTGAGAGAGGGGAGAGCTCCAAGGTCACAGAGTTGGTGAACAGCACAGTGGAGGTAATATTCATCTCTGGGTGACTCCTGAATTCATAGTTTGTTTTGTTTTTTACTGTTTTCATCATAACATGCCATTAGGTTGAGTTCTCTCTTAAAGACAGAGAACTCTCTCTTTAAGCCAAAGTGGTTCATTTTTTATGGGAAGACCCTCAACTCCTATTTTCCTCTTTGGCTTTTTCATACTTGTAGAACAAAACATGTTTTTATATTTGGCTTCCATGCAATTTCCTTCCCATTTCCACTTCTGAAATGCATCCACCTGAAGGCAGTAGCCAATGTCTGATTTAACGTAGAACAGCTGTTGGTTGTAAAAAGGTAAAGCAAAAGTGTAGCCATTTTCTTTTCAAATCAGCCCTTTTCTTTTAAAAGTCAAATGTAGAGAATTCATGGCATTTTGTTTTGATTGTTCACATTAAAACTTGAAAGAGTAGGAGAAGGAACTGTGGAGGTCCTCTGTTTCTCTAGAGTAAAGTTCTCAGGGAGCATTCCTCAAATGAGTCCCTAAATGTCAGGAACTTAATAATAAATGCCAAAGTGCTGTATCCTTCCTGCCTTGACTGTAACAAAATTTTCCCTGGGAATGGGATCTTTCCATTGTCCTTCCTTTTGAGAAATATATCTGTGTATAAACTGGAAGGAAAACATGGGAGAGTCTTTCTGAAAAGACTTGGCTTTTAACTAACATAACAAATGTGAACTATCTTGGGGAATTATTCTACAGAGAATATTTTTAAAAAGGAAAAGTAACATGAAGTCCAGAAATTGCCTTCAATTGAGGATACTGAACTTTAAGAAGCAGATCTCATCATCCCTTCTTTTGTTGATTAGCATTTCACACTTGGTAGACTAAGAATAAATGAGTGAATGGGGAGGGCACGTGATATGATGACCACTGGGTGTTATACACAACTGATGAATTACTGAACTCTACATCTGAAACTAATGTACTATATGTTGGCTAATTGAATTTTAAATGAAAAAGAATAAGTGAGTTGGAATGTTGTTAATAGCTATACATTGGTGAAGTTTCAGTTATAAGTGGCAAATAAGATATGATATAGTAGAAACACCATGGGTTTGGAATTGTATATAACTCCCTTCAACACCTGGTTCTCTCACTTATGAAGTGTACAAAATAGAACATGGCTGCTTTTGTTTACACATAAAATATAAAGTAAGAAACCATAATTTGCCAGTCAGTACTTGTTCATATGCTTTTTGTCTTCCCAGAATGTCCTCTCCTTCTTAGATGTTTAGATGTTTCCTTAGACTTCAAGGCTTAACTCAATGTTCATATCTTCTGTAAAGAATGATCTCTCCCTTGGCTATTCCTCAGAGTTTTGTTTTATTTTTTGCTTTTTTTCTCTGTGGCTCCCAAGTTACTTCACAGTATTATAAACATCACACTAAATTAAAGATATTTATTTTCCCAGGTGTGTCCCTGATCAGAAGGTGCCAAGACCTCGTCTTCTTCATCTTCATAACCATAATGCCTAGCCTAGTGTCTAATGTCCTCTATTAGAGAATGTTTGGATAGACATGGCATGTATACATTTTTTTCAGAATAAGTTTACTTTTGTTTGCACATCCAGATAATTGTCCCAGTTAGCACTGGTGATAGACTTGCAGGGTCAGATGTTGGACTCTCAGATCTAACCCCTCCAAACCCAGTTGTTTGTGGTCCACTTTCGGTGTCTGTCATATCCACATATCCCCTCTGCCAGTGTTCATATTTTATAATGCCAATCCTCTAAAAACTAAATTATTTACTTCATGCTCATTTCAATCAATTAATTATGTTACACCAAGTATTTATAGGATATTTTTTGTGCATAGTGCAATGATTCAAGAAAGCTGAAGTGTTTACAAGTTTGTCCATGTAGTGCCTGTGACCATTTCACCTACTGCCAGGGGTCCGTGGACCCTCTTTGACACACACTGAGCTTTGGGTCCTTCTCATTTACAAGTGAAGACTTAGCATGCTCAGAGAAGTACATGTCTAATCCGGGGTGCCACAGAAGCAGAGCCTGAACAAAAATCCCAGCCTTCTGAGCTGGCTGTCAATAGAAGTTCCATGAATTAAGCCAAATATGTACATTTCCTTGGAACTCCAGCACTTTGAGCAGCCTTTGTCATTGCTCCAGGCTTTTGTGGCTAGGGTGAAAGCAAGACACTACATAGCGCTCTGCCTGTGCCCTAGCAACCAAGCACAACACAGATGGCCAGCCTGGCAATCTGCCCACCAGACGCTGATTGCATACCTGGTGGTGAGACACAATGGCAGCTTCTCCCCTACAGGGATAGCGTGTATTTGCACAGTGCGGCTGGAGTTTATACTGATATGCAATAAAGATTATACCCTGTGCCTTCAGGCCAATTCACAAGTCTGCAGTCTAGAGGCAATAACTTTCTGCTGCTGTAATGACAACTTGTCTCTTGCAGCTGGATCATGTTAGGACAGTAGGAATTTGCTTTTTTGGTCCCTTTTTAATAGTGCCTTGTAATAAGAGGGTAGCATTTTCCCAAGATGTTCCTTGCCAGTTGCACATATGTATTGGCTCATGAAATCTTAAGTAATTCCCAACATCAAAGAACAGGAATTGTCCATATCCACAGGAGAGAATAGTCCCCATTTTACAGGTAGAGAGCTGAAGGCCCATTTCAATTCAAGAAGAATTTATTATGTGCCCATTGTCACTTGATAAATTGAATGAATGATTATTTTATGTAAGCCATTCAACCAGGCCCTGGACATATAAACAATGCACAATGTGATTCAGTAGACATTCAGACAAGCAGAGGAGACAGATGTTTACACTAATAACTATAATACAACATGGTGGGTGGGGTAAGAAAGGGGTGTGCCCAATACTGTGTGAGGAGAAGAGGGGGCAGTTAATTACCCCTTGAGGAGGTTAAAAATGAAAGATAAATTTGAGCTGGACATGACCTCCAGAAAAATGCATTCTGGCAAACTGGTGAGAGCTTTTGCTTTTCTGCCTGATGAATCTGAGCTCACGTTTTTACTTTACCACTTACTCATTCTGTGACTTTAGGCAAGTCACACTAACATTCCAGATCTGTTTCTTTATCTATAAAATGGGGAGAAAAAAGAGTTCATGCCATAGATATGTATATAGAGTAAGAACAAAATGAAATAATCATTATGAAGTGCTTAGCTTCTTTTCTGGCATCTAATATGCATTCAATAAATATTAGCTTTTGTTGTCATTCTTATCATTATTATTATGATGTGATGATGTGAGTTGCTTTGGAGGCAGACTTGTGATGTGGTATTATCGTTGGCATCAGAAAGCACTGGCTATAAATTTAGCTCTGAGTTTTACTCCCTGTTTGTCCTTAAGCACAGTCTCACTATTCTGAAGTAATTTATACCAGTTGACCAAGATGGAGAAGTTAGTCACTGTAATAAATAAGATATACATATATTTGGTCTTCGTTCCTGATTCCTGGCACACAACTCCTAAAATTCTTGGAATCTCTAGAGTGATAAGAGTATCTTTTGTATGCTAATGAGATATTAGTGGCTGGGAACCTCAAGATAGCTTAAGTATGGGGATTGGCTCCCAGAAAGACCAAAACATAATTTGTAGGTTGGGACTTTGAGTCCCATTCCCAACCTCTGCAGAGGAGAGAGGGCTGGAAATAGAGCTAATTACTGATAGCCAAAGATTTAATCAATCATGCCTATGTAATCGAACCTCCATAAAAACCTCTAAAAGATGGGGCTTGAAGAGCTTCTGGATTGGTGAGCACATAAAGCTGCTGGGAGAGTGGTGCACCTGGGAAGGGCACAGAACGTCCTTGCACCCACCCCTCATACTTTGCCCTATGCAACGCTTCCATTTGGGTGTTTCTGAGAACCTTGTATCCTTTGTAATAAACCAGTAATAGTAAGAAAATGCTTTCCTGAGTTCTGCGAATCATTCTAGCAAATTACTGAACCTGAGGAGGGGGTTGGTTGTGGGAACCTCCCGAGTTTATAGTTAGCTGTTCAAAAGTATTGCTGACAGCCTGGGACTGACGTTTGAACTGGGGGCAGTCTTGTAGGACTGAGTCCTTATGTTACGAGATCTGATGCTATAGGGTCAGAAGTGAATTGAATTGTAGGATATATGCAGCTGGTGTTGGAGAGTTGGAGAAGTGGTGTTAGAAAAGACATGAAGTATTTGGTGTCAAATGTGTTGTGAGTAAACATCAGTTTAGAGCTGCTTATCTTCATTCACTAGGTTTCATTCCCAAAGCAACTCTTCTGTACAAGGTGGCATCTTCAGAACTGTGGTCCTTTGAAACATCTCATTAAGAGGTCAGGGACACTGCCTATTAGGTTTTGGAAGCCACATTTTCTTGGAGAAACAACACAAAATGATCAAGGCACATTGCATTTTTCTGGTATAAGAGATGTGTATCACACTCACAACTTGAATTCTGATGAAGCTGGAAAAAATGGACAGAATTTGGGGTGAAAACCAGGAAATGAGGAAGGCTGTGTGGAGAGGAATTGCTTCCAGGCTGGGAAAGCTTATAGCTCATGGGGACCCAATGCAATGGACGTTCTGCAGGGAGGTGACGTGCAGTGCATTGTGGGAGCACAGATGCGAGTGCTTAGTCCTTCCCAGGGAGCTAGGGGAGTGAGTCTGGCAGAGCCCTGAAGGCTGAACCAGAGTCAACAGGTGGAGCAGATGAGAAACGATAGCCTGGGCAGAGAGAAGAGAATTGTAAATACCAGGAGGAATCGGTGTTTGCGGTGTATTTGGGGAATGAAGAGATATGAGTCGTCTGTTGTATCTGGAAGGAATATCAGACTAGACTAGAAAGCTTGGTTGAAAAATGAAAAACAATGAAAAACTGCTCGCAGCTGAGTATCTTTAATGCGCTTCCCACCTTCCACATCACTCTCCCCACCACAAACGCAGTCAATAATGAATGTCATCTATGTGCTATGCTAAATGCTTTACACACTAAATATCTCTTAATCCTCACAAAAACATAAAGAATTAGTGTTTCAACTAGGGTTAAATTTGGCTGAGAATAATATTTGCATTTCTCCCATCCCTCAGCAACAATGACATAAACAAGATACACATGTGTTTTTCTCATGTGCAAATCTGGAGTTCCGGGGTATGACGGTGGCTCTGGTATAAGACTGTGTCAGGTACCTGGGCTTATTTTTCATTGAGCCTTCATTTTCATGCCCCAGGCCATGTCATAGCCCAAATTCAATGACTCTAGCTCTAGGTATCTTGTTTGCATTCTAGTCAGCAGCGGGGAAGAAGGGATAAAAGAAAGAGGGTCATGGGAGTATATTAGAAGTTTTCTAAGAAAACTTTCTGGGAACTAATCCACAATATTTCTGCTTGCATCCTGTTGTCCAGAAGTTAGTCACATGGCTGTATCTAGTCGCAGAGAATGTAGTAGTTATTCTGCAACTATATGCTAGTTAATAATGTGGAAAAGAGATGAAAGCATACCCATACCTACTAAAGGCAGATATTCGATCCATATTTTCCAGATAAGGAAATTAAGGTTTATAGAAGCAAGGTAACTTGCTTCTAGCAGCATAGTTGTTAAATGCCAAAGATTCCATCTGATTCCAGATCTGGTAGTCCTAATAACAAGACTTGCTTTCCAGCATGGCTTAATAGATCTTAGTGTGGACTCCTCCCCAAAGCAGAGCCCAAGACAATGACTTGGGTGAGACTATTGGGACTCTTCCGTAAGAGTGACCAACAATCCTGATTTGGCCACAACAGAGGGGGCTCTTGGGATGCAGGACTTCTGGTTGCAAAACTGGGATATTCCCTGGAGAACCATCCTGAGAATGGGATGGTCAGGGAGCAGGCAAAGGGAGGCAGGCAAGAAGGAAAAGCCAGTTTGAGGGTACATCATGAGTCAGAGGGGCTCCATTTCATCAGGGCCTTTGAGAAATTTGCAGAATTCCCCTTACAGATGGGTGCCTGCAGGATGTACCCAATAGCACCTTTCCTCATCAGCTGAGGGTTGGTCCAGAGGGTAGCATTAGGTGAGTGGGACTGCTCTATCATGCTGACAGCTCCAATTACAGATGAGCTGAGAGGATAAGGTGGGCCCCAGAGAAGCCTACTATATCATGCGTGTTGCCTTACTTGAGAACTATGAAAACTCAGGTATTAGGCACAGGATAGTGACTTTCCAACTGAATTCCTTTGAATCCCTCATCTCCCTGGGAGCTGTTTCTGGACCAGGCCTCCTGGTGCGTGTGTGTGTGTGTGTGTGTGTGTGTGTGTGTGTGTGTGTGTGTTTCAGTTGAAGGCATGCTTTAGTGCTTTGCTTCTGTTCTTTAACTTAAAGCAGAGCTGTTCTAATTTTATGTCTTTCCATTTGTATTATGTATCCTTGTAACTTTCACTTGAAGGAGAGGTTCCACAGTGTAAAAGTTTGTACAGCACTGAACTGGGTAATAGAGAGCCACTGAAGTATTTATGGAGGAGAATGAGTTGTCACACAAATGCTCTGGAAATCTCATTATGACGGCAGCCTGGAGAATGGGTAGGAAGTGCACGTGTACAGGCAGCAATTGCACAGTCAATGGATGACACAGGATGGGCCAGGGAAGAAGAATGGACCAGAGGACGAGCTGGATTTGGATGGTAATGGAGAGGAGCCTGAGAAGGCACCATCCACAATGGATTTCTGATTTGGTTAGCTTAGGATCAGAATGGTGCCATTCAATGACAAAAGATACACAGATAGAGTGGAAGGAGCTGACTTTGGGAAATAATGATTCATCCCCATAGTGAGCAAATGACCAGCACCTGAGACTCCTTTTCCCATAATAGGGTGAGTCTGTAGTTGGGGAGTGCAATGATAATTCTGAGATGATCCCAGGTTATTGTCTTCTCTTGGGAACCCAGAAGAAGGATCATCCATTCAGAGTGTTCTTTGTCCCCAGGGACCATGGAGAAAAGTGATCAAGTCTTCCTTCTCTGAATAAACTAATCAAGGTGTGCTGCAGTTGATGCCTGTGGTCCTCACCTCTCCATCCATTGAATGAGCTCTTAGATATGAAAAGAATGAAGACTGGGTTTCTCAAAATTTGAACCTCAGTCATGTGTATGGTGGTCATTTTGACTTTTTAAAGATATAATATGAGATGGGCTGAGAACTCTTGAGATTAATGCCTTAAGGACACTCCTCTATTCTTTTAAGGCCATTCCCTGTCACAGAATTCACCCTTATCTTCCTTTTTTTTTTTTTTTAACAATGGACATTTTAGGGGGAAATTTCAAGAGGTACAGAGATATAGAAAAGTACTTTAAAATCATCTCTGTGTTAAAAGAGAATAATAAATAATATTATAATGATAATTCATTCTAACTTACACCAACCAGCTATCCCAGCAATGTCTGCCAACCAAGCATCTTTGGAGCTCCAGATATCTTTCCCTCCATTAGACAAAGGCCACCAGGAAATTAGCTGTAGGGCTGCTGTTCATAAAGAGAGTGCTGAAACTATCAGGTTATTTAGTGCCCCATTGGGGGTGGTGAAGTCTGCTTTACCCAAGCTATCCCTATGTTCCTTCCCAATTGAGAAGAATCACATGTTAGTTCCACCATAAATAGGGTCAGACCTTGTACAAATTAAGTGAAAGCCAACATGGTGTTAAATATGGTTGTTCCCCACCAGTCTGGGGTCCTAACTGACCCAACTGTGCCAGAACCCCATGGACTTCTATCTCATGAAGCACGCTCTATCTAGACCAAATTACTTAATGCTTGTCAGCCACAAAATCCTTTATTTAAATGAGATCTCTTATGAAAATTCAACATATAAAAGTAGTAAGAGCAACTATGCAGATATGAATATGTAGACCATAGTCTATCTTATATGGATTTTTCTTAACATTTGGCAGCTCCTAGGGATCTGCAGAACCTAGTGTGTAAATACATGATATAGACAATTCCCACTCTTAAGTGCTCACAGGAAACTTGCCTGAGTCAGATTTCCTGGGTAGGAATCCTTGCCCAAATTCTCTCTCTGTGTGACTTTGGAAGACATTACTTAACTTCTCTATACCTCAGTTTCCCCACCTTCTGAGTAAATAACATTGTGTTCATTACCAAGTAGGGTGACTGTGTGGATTACATGACATAAGACGTGAAAGTGCTAAGAAGCAAGCCTGTCACATAGCAGTCACTCAGTAAATATCATATGTCATTGTTTTGATTAGTTATTACTCTAAATTAAGTCCTTAATTATTACTTAGTATGAGGAATCAATCCATGCCCATGTGCCTATATGCTTTCTGAAATGCTACTACTAATAATTATAATTACAACAGCAACAACCATACCAAGAATAATATCAATGTCAGTGATAAAAACCATGAAACTCCCCAATAATCACGGGATCGCTTTGCAATGATTACTCTTTAGTCACTATTGTACAATGTCTCTGACCTCTACAAGGTACCCCTACAAGGTAAACACTTCTTAGCTCCACTTCACAGATCCGGAAATCAAGACTCTAAAAGCTTATACCACTTGCCCATAACCAGAGAACTAATACATGTCAGAGCCAACATGCACAGCTAGAACTGTCTAACTCAAAAGCCCAAGATATTTGCTTTCCACCAATGGCCCCATGCCCTCCCATTTTTTTTCCCCCAAGGAACTTTTCAGGAAATGATTCTGGGGATAGTTTTCAAGTCCTGATGCCTATACATGTGGATGATGCTCAGAGATCAGTGGCACTTTTCTCATCCATGTCCTGTAAACTTGGACACATGGGAATGGCAATAGTCATGTACCCTAGGGCTCCAGGTCTTTCTTTTTCACTGTTAAAAATAGAGTGACCTCAGGGTGGTTCCATGTGGAATCCTAACTCATGAACATGCTCCTCCAATTTCTCCATCCTGAATACTACTTTGTTTTAAACTGGCCTCATGGCCCAGAGCTTCCTTTCCTCAGATACTGAAAGATGAGACAGTGTAATGTGAACTTTGTTGGCAGGCTGGGCTTCGAATAATACCTTGGCTATGTCCTACCTATGTGAGATTTGCAAGTCCTTTCTATTCTCCGAGACTCAATTTTTTCCTCTATAAAGGTAATTACATCTATCCAGAGTGGCTATGAGATTAAATACAGTAGAAAGCCCTGATCTCCATGCCTGGAGTCCTCAGTACATAGGAACTATTATTATAATTATTAAGTTTAATATCCCCCTAAGTTTCAGAAATCTGTTTCCAGCTACACAGTTCTCCCCAATATGAGTTCCTTTCCCAGGAGTCTGTGTGCTCTGCATGGTTGAGAAGGCACCAGGCTATTCTCTGCTTTCTTGATAAAAGCATTTTCACCATCAAATGGCTCTGCTGAATCAACCCAACATTTTCCCCGCCCCTCCCCTCTCCCTGCTAACTATGTTTTGGCACTTCTTCAAGGGGCTTTCTGTAATGAGCAGGTTCCCAGAGAAAGCTGTTTCCTGAAAGGCTTATAACATTTGAAAGAAAACAAGTTTAGGGTCTCAGCATTCTTGCTTTTGAAGAAGGAAAGAAAGAAGCTTAATCTGCAGGCCTGGCAGCGATAGCAGGAGCCACAGGCTTTCCTGATCACAAACCTAAAGCACCATCATCTCATCTTGCATGCTTTCCCAGCCCCTTTTGCAACTTCATTCTGGCTTGCCCATGTGCCTGGGAGGGATTTGTGGGAAACCCAACCTCTCCCCTAATTCTTTGTTCATCAAATTAGGGCTGAGTACTGTTGCCATCCTGATCAGTTCAGCATAAATAAGCCCTTTCCTTATAGTAGCACAAAATACAGCAGCATGGGTGTGCACACTGTTTCGCAGACAGGCTTAGAGACTTGTGGTAGAGTGGTGCAGAGAAAGTACGTGCAAACGAGCCAGACGGCCTTCGGTGCCAAGCTGGCCACCAACTGTGGCACCTTGAACAAATCACTGATTCTCTATGAACCTCCATCATCTTTCTTAGTTAAATTGGAATTACTGTGTCTACTTCACTTGTGTTCTGAAGACTACATAGGCAAGGCACATTTTATATCTGGAATAGTCTATGTGTTTAATAAATGCCAGTCCATTTACAAAGTAACTATTCGTTTCTTTGATGGAATAGCTTCTGAGCTCTTCTTTGCATGTCCCACAGTAATAGACATTGGAATTAAGGAAGGCTGACATGGTATCACTGCTTTGATGGTGGTTACAGCTGGTGAACCTAGGCTTTATACATCCCGCGAGGAGAGTTTGGGATAAATGGCTACTGTGATATAGTTCATCATAAAACCATTGCATATTAAAATTGTATGGGGCCTTGGAGACCAAATAATCTTTTTATAAATGAGAACAAATGGTGTAGCCAAGAAGTGATCTATTTAAAATCACATGGAAAGCCACTGGGAAGGCTGGACTTCTCTCATAGTTCAATGCTTTTGCCCTTTTCTCTGCTCTTGAGAAGCTTATAGATTTACTGACACATGAAATGATTTGCAAAGATAATATGTCAGTATGTATTAAATATTTTGGAAAGCAAGCAAGCAAGCAAGCAAGCCCACCCACCTGGAAAGAGCTCTGCAGTTAGGGGGATGTTTAAGGAAGACTTCTATAGGAGGGAGATCTAATCGAGGTCTTCAAGACTGATGACACGAAATAAATGAAAAACATTGCCATTTTGAAACTCTGAGAGGCTAAAATTAGTTTTGTGTTTTGTTTTGTTTTACAGACTCTTAATCTCGAGGGTCTTTTCTCCTGGAAGCAGCACTGCTTAATGTAGGTATTAGGTTTAGTGGGTGAAAAATTACAAATAAATGGGCATTATAGGCATAGATTTATGTTTCCATGGTGCTCTGGATTATAAAAACATTATCCCACAGGAAGATTATACTAGATCTCTGATTTTTTTTTTTCCTGAGGGGCATTGAAGATTAAATTTACTCCAGCCGCAACATGAATATCTTATTAAAGAGACATTTTAAAAAAGCATCTTTTCTATCTCTAAAATCTGTGAATTGGAAAATAAATGCATTTTTTTTTCTTTTTCTGATGGACCTCCCATAGACTTTTCTTTAGAAGTCTTTTTGTGCTTCAAGAAAGCATCATTTGGCAAAAAGAATATTAGTTGCTCAGGCTAAATCTACTGGGAGGATGTGAAAGTCAATAATCAACATAATTCATAGGTATTTGAACCATAAGGAGAATCCATAAACATTAAGAGAATTAACTTAGATACAGAAACATGTAGCTTCGTGAGTAAAGTTTCCTGCTGATCCTAGGATTCTCTTAGGGCAGGGGATTCCTTCAAGTGTAATTATATGCCATGGGATTCATATGATGGCAGTTTTCTTAGAGACTGGAGTCCAAACTACTTTGGATACGATGAGAGCTCTTGGAATCTTCTTCCTGCTTGTCAAACAGGGCAAATTTGCTCTCTTTTGGAAAGCTCTGTATCCAGGTGGACTGAGCCAAGGTATCCTGGGCATCTTTAATGCCTTATGGGCTTTGTCCATAAGGACAACCTGCCAGCTTCAGCTGATTCTAGAAGCTGTTTTCCACTGATGAGTGAAAATGGAGTGTTGGAACGGACCTCAGCTGGAGCTTTCACAGCTTTCCATTCAAATGCTGAAATAGATTTTACAGGTTGCACAGTTAGATAGGCAGGGTGGGAGGCCATTCCCTGTCACTAGGTGGGTATAGGTTTTCTACAACCCAGAGGTAAAGAAAGAGGGCTTTCATAATTCAGAAAATTTCCTTCTGTTTCTTGCCAAAAGAGACAATACAGGGAGGCGAGAGAACTAGGTGTAGTGGGCTTGGGGATGGATTGTTGGTTGTATCTTTTACTGAGTTCTTGAAGTTTACTTGACCCTTTGTGTCATCTGTAAAATAAGAGACACTGATACATAACTTAAAGGACTGTGGTGATGCTCAACTAGGAGATGACATGCAAAGCACCTGCCAAATAAGAGACTTAGTGTAGTAGTGATTTAAAAAAAGAAACAGGAGCACCTGGGTGGCTCAGTGGGTTCAGCCTCTGCATTCGGCTCAGGTCATGATCTCAGGGTTCTGGGATAGAGCCCCGCATCGGGCTGTCTGCTCAGTGGGGAGCCTGCTTCCCCTCTCTCTCTGCCTGTCTCTCTGCCTACTTGTGATTTCTCTCTCTCTGCCAAATAGATAAATAAAATCTTAAAAAAAAAAAAAGAAACAAAACAACTCACCAAATTGTGAAAAAATTTTAGGGGTGTGTAAAGGGGGAGCGTTTAAATGGAGAGGCCATCTAAGAGGTCCACTGGAATGAAACTTTCCCATGCCTGTTCTATTTTGTCAGCATATGTAGAAGTTACCAACTGAGCACACTCATCCCCCACATATCTGCAGGTGACTACAGCCTAAAGCAGAATAGCATATTACTCACTCACACCCAGAAAGAACTATGATTACCCCATGGGGGTGAGTGATCATTACAGCTGGTCAGAAGATTCTTTCTACTGTACATAGAACGGTTTCCAAGTGGGCACCAAAGAATATGATTAGAAGATATACAGCGGAAAATCAGTCAACTCAAGGCTCTTACTGGCTATTGCGAGAGAGCCATGACTGCTTGAGTCATCTTCTCCAAGGTAGAAACAAAATTACCAAAACAGCTGATGGGACAATGTCCACGCTGAAACACTTCTTCTCCCTCCCTCCCTTTCTTCTGTTCCTAGAATATTGGATGAGTAGATTAGGTGCGGTACAATCAGAAAGTGACTGTATTTGGGGTACTGGGTGGCTCAGTTGGTTAGGTATCTGCCTTTGGCTTAGGTCATGATCCTGGGATTGAGCCCTGAGTCAGACTCCCTGCTCTGTTTAACCCTCTTCTGCCGTTCCCCTTGCTTGTGCTTTCTCTCTCTCTCGCTCTCTTTCTCTTTGTCAAATAGATAAATAAAATCTTAAAAAAAAAAAAAAAGAAAGAAAGTGAGTGTATTTTTCCTCTTCTATCCCTGCCTCCTTGGATGAAAATCCCTGGTAACCCAACAGCTGATCTGCTCACCCTTAGAGAAAATGTGACTTCTATCCATTTTAAACCACAATATAACTTTGAGTAATCAAAATGTCCTATCCCCTTTAGTGGTCAAAATACTATACTTTACTAAAATTTAAGCTTTTCCCCTTCTTAGATCAGAAGCCCATAGTAGGTAGGGGGTGTAAATGTGGGTGTTCTTTGATGAGGTTGTTTTTTTTTTTTATTCTATTTCTCCACTTTATACTCTTACTTATCCTTTCGAATATTGAAAATTCTGTTTCTGATTGCTTCAGGAGCAAAACTGAGTCAGAGTGTAAAGGTGAGCTGGGCAGAGAAAGGTTCTGAGATTAGTACTGTTGTGAGTTGACATCAGAGAGTGCTCTGGCCCTAGCAGCTGTTTGAAGATAATTCTCTTATGAAGTGTTCTGTGACTTCATGATGACCTCCCTTTGCCCCCTTCTCTGTTCTGGGGATGTTTCTCCAGCATGAATGACAGGGAAGAACGCATGTCCTCTAGCTGGTCATTTAGGAGGTCACCACTTTCTGTACCACCTCTACTGGGTTTTCACCACTGCGCCTGGTACCTCTCTTAAAGCCTATTGAAATGGTTCTTGACTGTCTGGGTTGCTCCCTTTCTTGGACCCATCATAACATTTTGGAAGAAAATGAGATTCTATGGGAAAACAGAGAAAATGAATCTAACAATGGTCCACATGTTAGATAAGGCTACTATTCTCTAGAATGCTGAGTCTATACTGAGACCTGAAAAAATCAATAGAATTCGTTAAGGCCAAAGATTTGGGATGAGGGGAAGCATTGAGTGGAATAGGGAACACATGCACGTGCGGGAAGGAAGTACAAAGATGGTGCATTCCAGACACTAAAGGAAATTCAGTTTAACTGAAAAAAAATTTTCTGGAGTATGAGACGAGATAGAAGAAAAATTGCAGCTCAGTCACAAAAGCCTAAGAGGAGTACAATGGAAATATCTATGCTTTTGAGGAAGGGAGTCTGTTTACAGAGTGTAGATGATTTGAATTACATGTGGTTGTGTTTCATTTCAGAGGATCTATCACATTCATCTTGATTAGAATGGAGAGCTCCTTGAGTCTCCACAACCCTATTTCTCACTTACCATCTTGTTCTCCCATTAATTTGGCAAGCACACATTGAGTCATATACAAGGACCTATGGATTCATATATGAATGGGACATGTTCTGTCCATCAGGGCTAAGGGAGGGACACAGTAGGAAGTTGATGATATCAGCTTTGAATTATATAATAGAGCATCTCCTCTTCTAAATTCATTTTTTTATTATTATGTTATGTTAGTCACCATACAGTACATCATTAGTTTTTGATGCGGTGTTCCATGATTCATTGTTTGTGTAGAACACCCAGACTCCCAGCAATAGGTGCCCTCCTCAATATCCATCACCGGACTCAACCATCCCCCCACCCGCTCCCCTCTAAAACCCTTAGTTGTTTCTCAGAATCCACAGTCTCTCATTGTTGGTCTCCCTCTCCGAATTCCCCCCCCTTCATTAAATTCAATAATAGATGTTTTCCATGATGGGGTGGAGGCAAGTGGAAGAACAGGGGGGATTAAAAATAAAGCCAATTTGGAGGTAGGTGATGGTGGTGAACAAATACTTCCAAGAGTGGGCGATATGCCTGAGCCAAGGATGGAGAAGTGTAGGTGTTTCCTTGCTGGGTGATACGTGGGAAGGAGCACCGAAAGCTGAGGCCACACTTGCGAGGTGACAGGGAACATGAAGGCTCGATGCCTTCAGGGAGGTGTAAGTTGCCCAGATTGGCTGGAAGGTAGCATCTGTGCATGTGGGAGTTGCAAGAGATGTGGCTAGAACGATAAATAGGGGCCAGATCAAAAAAGCTTTGTGTGCCTTATTAATAAACGTAGGGACTCTTGTTTTAGTGTAGTTCTGAAGAGGTGATGAGGTCTCTGAGTTTCGGATGCATCTTTCTATATCCGGTCTGTAGCAACAAGGCTTGGCTATTGCTACTCATGTGAGAAGTGCAGATGGCAGAAGGTAGATCGTGGCTCTAGGAGTTACAGAGGAATAACAAACTTAAAACTGCCTAGCAACAATTTGCTGAGGTTGTCATTTAGACGAAAGGTAGCCCGGTAAAACGAACACAGATGGAAGCAGATCTTTCACCAACACAAAAGGTAGTTCATAAAATTTGGAGTTGTGCGTCCTAGGAAAGTGTGAGGCTCGGGAAGACAGGCTGAAACCCAAGTTTGCCTAAAAGGATGCCCAGTTGTTCCTGTTCTTCTGCACAAGGAGAATTAGGGAGCTCGAGTTACCCTGTGAAAGGTTGGTATTCTGAGATGCAAATATAATGGGTTTATTATCTAAAGATTAGTGTTCTCCAAACATTCCAACTTGGCACACTGTTGCTGCGGTTGTAGCTTTGCCATTAGGAGCTGGGTTTTTTTTTTTTCTTCTTCCTGTTGTTGTTCCTACCCACTCCCTTTCCCTCGGGCTAGCAACTCCTTGGATGCCAGAGCATTACCTGTTGCCCTCAAGGGCAGGGGACTTTGATTTTGATTCTGACTTTTAGTAGTATGCACTTTAGTGTACATATGTATATGAATGAATGTGTGTGTGTGTGTGTGTTTGTGTACATATAGTTAGTTTTACATGATACCCATGGAGTGAAAAACAATTACATTTGTCTCATTTCAAATATGTATAAGAAGTATAGTCCAGAAAAAAAAATCACTCAACTGTCACGATGTTAGCTTATTTTGTTAAGTTCCTATTTTATTATCCATCCTTTAAAAAAAAAAGATTTTATTTATTTAAGAGAGAGAGAGGAGAGAGAGAGATCACAAGTAGAGGGGAGCGGCAGACAGAGAGTGAAAAGCAGACCCCAATGAGCAGGGAGCCCAATGCTGAGCTCAATCCAAGGACCCTGGGATCATGACCTGAGAAGAAGGCAGACACTTACGCACTGAGCCACCCAGACCCCCTTTAATATTCCATCCTTTTAACTGTAATTCATATGCATACCTAACATAGATTACATCAGAATTTAAAATTTTCACAAAGTCAGATTTATTTTGGCATGAAATTGAATTGAGCTATTATTATCTTAATAGAGAGGTGAGAAACAGAGTTGCTATAATCTTGTGATCTTCTGACCCTTGTTTTAATTTCCAAATTTCATTTTAAATAGATGTTGTCTTGTATTCCCTTCATTGTGCCCCTCTTTCAAGATGCTTAAAGTAAGCCTCCATATTAGGTGGTGATATAATGAAATGGCCTAGTGTCACCTCTGGTAATGCCAACAACAAACTTTTTTGTGACACTTGTCCCTGAAAGTATTTTCTTCTTCCATGGAGTCGGCCAAGCCTACTCCACCATGATATGAAGCATTGGGTCCAATCATATGGCCAATTTTGGAGGCTCAGTCCTGTCCTTAAGATGCCCCAGGGCCACCATGATCCACAATGCCAGAGTCTGACAAAATCCACTCACCACTTTCTTACCTCACTCAGGAACCTTTTTCTTCTATCCACCTCACAGCTTTCCAACCCAAGTCTCAATTCATTGGATTCTCTCCCTTGCACCAAGCCCTAAGGCCTAAACTCAATATACTTGATCAAGTGTTGATCTCTTATTTCCTTCTTCATTGGCACTCTACATTGTTCCAAGGAATAAGTCAGGACCATATATAAGGAACTTATTAGCACAGCCTAAGCAATCAATACATAGAAGAAAAAAATTTGTTATTTTATTAATATGTCCCACCAGCCTCAGGATGGAGTTTTGTGAAATATGGGCCCTCTGAAAACCCTATCAAGATCAATTATGACTGGAAAACCCTTCAACTGGGTTGCCAATTGCCTATCTACTTTTTTTAACCCCCATCCACCCTCCTCCACCTGCTTGCCACTCTCAATGTGTCACTATAATGCAAAAGCCAACTACTCTCTTCCCAGTGAGAGTGCTCACCAAGATCCCTGAGTTTGAATCCGGGTTCAATTACGTACTAGCTTTGTGACTCTGGATAGGTTGCTTCTCTGCGTCTTTGTTCACTCCTCGGTAAAGTGAGAATAATAACAGAGCATATCTCATAAGGTTGCTGCAAGGATTAAAGGGTTAAAATATGTAAAGGAATTAGTAAACTGTCTGGCCCAAGGAATCAGCATAAGAGAGATCTTACTGCTAGCATAATTCTCCCTGCCTTTGGTCCAGAACTCACCTGAAGCTCCTAAGAAAGGAAAAGTCACACAATGGGTTTCATGAAAGGTCTGCAGAGCTGCCCATCTATCTGCAATGATGACCAACTTTATGCTATTATGCAAAGAACAGTTTATTTTTTTGTCATCTTGAAGTAAAATGGGATTTTGACCTTATCTTTGAGAAACAAAATATTCACTAAAGCATTGGATCCTCCCTCCCCCTGACAAAGGCACAATCAGTGCTCCAAGGTGAATTTAAACATTCACTTTCAGATAAACTTGAAAAGTAATTCATTTATCTTTAAAGTAGAATATATACTGCCAAAATAATTGGAGAGCAGTTGCAGCTAGGGTCCCTAACGCCGTACGAAATGCATGTGAGATGTGGTAGATTTTCGGTAAATGCAGCCAACTCTCAAATAGGATTTGTCATGGTAACAATAGACTGCATTACTTTTATATAAATGTTAAAGATTAGAATATACCACATTATAATCCCAATACAATAATTACATATTTTATATTCATGTGATTACCTTCATTAAATAGTAAAGAAAGGTCTTCTATCTTGTGTTGCCCCCGGGGCTCTCATTTGTTCTTTAAGTCATTTCTCTGTACACACGCTATGAGCAGCCTTGATCGATACTAGAACAGCTTTCTAAGGACGTGAGATCTGCACTTCGATTTCACAGGCAGCTGTCACAATAGGATGAATAATGGACTTCGCTGCTGTTTCCTCTCTAGCTTTTTCTCTGCCTCTCTCACACACATACACATACTCTCTTTCTGTTCCTTTTCATTCAATATCAGTTCTGCCTTGAAACCTACACCTGAACAGGGGTGAAAGGATCTGGATAAACATAAGATCCTCCTGCATCACATTGTTGCCAATTTCAATTTTAGTAAAGTCACAGGGTCCTTATAAACTTTTATAATTCAATTGCAGGCATCAAATAAACAGCCTCTAAATATTTTAAGATACATTATATCAAGGATATAAAACCTATTTTGTCAGTAGGTACACAAAGGGATCTAATTGTCAGTTCTGTGATGAAATGCATGTGAGACAGGTTTATCATACATACTCCAAGGCTAGCAGAACTGGAGACTTCCCTCCACAGTGAAAACTGCATTAGATTTGTCTTTAAAGCTTAATCATCCAAATATTTCTGATTTACCTGCAGTGACAATTCTTTACTTTCGATAATGTTGATAATAATAACATATCACAGGAGAATAGCATGTAAAGCCTATTATAAAAATGTAATGCATTAAGATCTTTTTCGTCCATGATAAGGTATAAAGAGAGAAATCATAGGTTTCTGTTGTGGACTGAATTGTGTCCTTCTCTCATTCCCAAATTCCTACATTGAAGACCTACCCTTAACATGATTGTATTCCTAGGGAGGCAGTTAAGGTTAAATGAAGTCAGAAGGTAGGGCCTTAATTTGGTAACTGGTGTCCTTAAAAAAAGCAAAGACACACCAGGGATCTCTCCCTTTCTCTCTTTGTGCATGCAAAGAGAAGAGGCCATGTGAGGACGCAGTGAGAAGGTAGCCATCTGCAAGCCATGAAGTGAGACCCCAGTAGAAACAACCCTAATGACACCTTAATATGGATTCCTGGCCTCCAGAATTGGGAGAAAATAAATTTCTGTTGTGTATGCCACCCATTTTGTGGTATTTTATAATGGTAGCCTGGGCAGACTAATACAATCTCATTCATGAATCATTTTATAATGATTAATTATACTTTTGGGAATTAGACCCTGTGCCAAGTGCTGGGACAGAGAGATAAGTGAGACATTGTCCCTTACATTGGATGGGACCCTAAATTCATCTTATATTTGGTGAGGGAACAGACTCATAGAGGGGACTATTAATCTCAAGGTCCCAGAGCTAGTCATAGTAAAGTTGGGTACAAATGCAATTCTCCTGATTAACTTCAGCCTGACATTGAGGCCTGGGCCTTTCGTGGAAGTGAATGGTAACTTCCATTATGACAGGGAGGTATTAAAAATGACATTTTGGAATGTTCAAAAATCCACTCAAGAAACACTCATTTGAGTCATAAACTGTTTCTTTCAATTTCCTATTTCCAGTTCTTGGCCTCAGGATGTGCACTAAGAGCTTGATAATGTCTTTGGGTCTTTGAACCAATTCAAGGCACTTGTTCCTTTCCACCAGCTATGGCTAAGCAACAAGGTGTGCTGTCTAGTAGGGATAGAATTGGAACCTTTAATTTCCTTTCAGCCATGGCCCACACTAAATTTCCCCAGAATTTTCTGGAGGCAAAAAGCTGACACAGGAAGAAAACCATAGAATTCAACTGGAAACCATCCAAAGTTCCTCATTTTTAGCTCCATCTCAGACAAGCCTCAGTCAAAGAGAAGCAGACTGCAAAGCTCTGGTGTAATATTTCTTTGTCTGCCAAAAGAAAGATAATGATGAAGAAGAAGACTTTTAATTGAAAAAAAGATAGCTTGGAGGATTTTTTTTTTTTTTAACTTAGGGAAATGGGATTCTTACCCTAGGATCTGTTAGTGTATAATTTATATAAGTATGTTAAATCAAAGCAAATAGAGATGGGAAGTTATCAAAGAAAGAAGCTTTAATTCTTGGTGTTTTCTTTAGGTAATGGAAAATAAAATCTGTCTGCAACACCATAATTTATGTTTTAAGTAAAATGCTGGGGAAATAGGGTTGGGCCAGGAGGGAAATACAGGTATTATACTACAGACCTGAGCTAAAACGTTTATGGAACTGTTACAGATTTGAGAAGTGATTATAATGTCAGATCTTCTGATTGTTTTTTGTTTTGTTAAGAGTGGAGACTTGCCTTAGATGACTCTCTTGCTGAGGGAACAGGGCTCATGGCTCTGTGAATTGCCCACCGTGCCATCATTTGCTAGTGTTACTGATACTCATGTTCTCCTTGACATGTCCCAGCCTCCTCTGCACTTGGCTGGACCATGTGACTCACTCTGACCAATGAAATATGAATGGAAACAATGTGATCGCTTTCAGAGGAGATGGTTAAGTCTCATGTGTGCTTCCCCTTAGCCCATCATCCCCACAGTTGGAAGGGGAGGCTCTGTGTTGGCAGAAACATAGACTGGGAAGGGTCTGGATTCCTGAATCACTGCTTGGGGCGGGGGGAGCTACCTAGGAGGGCCACCAGGCCTACATCGGACCCTGAGTAAGTAAGAAATAAACTTTTCTAAAAATAATTTTTTTTTTTTAAGATTTTATTTATTGGGACGCCTGGGTGGCTCAGTTGGTTAAGCAGCTGCCTTCGACTCAGGTCATGATCCCAGCGTCCTGGGATCGAGTCCCACATCGGGCTCCTTGCTTGGCAGCGAGCCTGCTTCTCCCTCTGCCTCTGCCTGCCACTCTTGTCTGCCTGTGCTCACTCTCGCTTCTCTATGACAAATAAATAAATAAAATCTTTAAAAAAAAAGATTTTATTTATTTATTTGACAGAGAGAGATCACAAGTAGACGGAGAGGCAGGCAGAGAGAGAGAGAGGGAAGCAGGCTTCTTGCTGAGCAGAGAGCCCGATGTGGGACTCGATCCCAGGACCCTGAGATCATGACCTGAGCCGAAGGCAGCGGCTTAACCCACTGAGCCACCCAGGCGCCCCTAAAAATAAATTTAATAAAAAGGTCACTAAGAAAACACAAAGTCACTAAGATTTGTGGGTTGCTACAGCAGCTAATGATGAATATTGATCAACTAAATACATCCTCCCCTTTGCTTGCATCTACAGTTGTGATCTTTTTCAAATGTCACTCCTCCTGCATAAGGCTAGGGAAGGGGGACCCTATCTCTTGGTCTAGAAGAAAATCCTTGCTGGTTTTTTTTTTTTTTTTTTTTTTTTTTGTCCATTCCCTTGATTGGTTTGGGGTGAACATGGGACAAGACTGTGAAGCTTTGGGGGGGGGGGCCTCTGAAAAGTTTTTTTTTTTTTTTTTTTTTGTTCCTAAGAAGGAGCAACAGATTGAGATTTTTCCTTTCTGATTAGAGATGAAGAGCTGGGAGGAGGGATAACACAAAAAAGCAACCTAAAGTGATTTGTTTACTAAAGTCAGGTCATTTTCATCATCTAGCTGAAATGTCTAAATCACTAACTAGATTTGATGGGGGGTCCCAGAACTGAGGAAGGGAGGTGAGGTCCCCACAGCACTGTGGTGGACAGGGTCAGGGACACAAAGAAATACAGCTCTAGGGAGGGTAAATGGCCTATGACCTTTCACAGCAGTGATATCTACCCCTGACTTTAAGTGGCCCTATGGGTGATCCTGTCCTTCTGTTACTGCAGATTCTTGTGCACTCAACATGCTTGTAGGGGTAGAGCTCGGGCTATGGAAGAGAAGACCAGAGCAAGCAAGAATGGCAGGAGAGGTAGTGATGAGGTGGCCAGAGCCGTGGAGTAGAAGCTGGGAACAGGAACATAAAGCGAGAGCTGAAAATAACTATACTCAGAGCAAGTTAGCACCCCACATCTCTGCAGTCCAGAGGGGGAACACAGTATTAAATTTGAATGTTAACAACAATAAAAGAGTATGGAGAACACTGTTGTTGGTGGGGGTGGGGGGGGAAGCAACCCACCCATTTTGTGCCAGACAGACTTAGTTTGAGATCTTGGTTGTGACATTTACAGGTTTTGTTTCATTCAGCAATTTATTTCACTTTATGAGTTTCAGAGAAACTTCCATCATACTTTTATTACGAAGCATGCTTTTTAAAACATTTACATCTGTAAAGTCTTGTCTAGAATTCAGAAGATCTGCATCTTGACAGTGCTCTGTATTTAGGTGTTGGCATTTCGTTATCTCACGTGTAAACTGAGGAGGACGGCATTGTCACACCCTATCCGGCTGCCTGGAGCACCAAGGTGACGCACGACTTGTAAGCCCTATTGAAACACACAAATTATTATTGAGGTCTTTGTGCCAATTCAATCTGAAGACTCCTGCTTTGCATGAAGAATGCACTAGTACTTCTTTTCCTTTACAAACAGCCACACTTCACTGTTATTTTTTTTTAAAGATTTTATTTATTCATTTGACAGAGATCAGAAGTAGGCAGAGAGGTGGGCAGAGAGAGAGAGAGGAGGAAGCAGGCTCCCCACGGAGCAGAGAGCCCGATGCGGGGCTCGATCCTAGGACCCTGGGATCATGACCTGAGCCTAAGGCAGAGGCTTTAACCCACTGAGCCACCCAGGTGCCCCACTTCACTGTTATTTAGATAAAATGTGACAAAGTCAACCATAGTTCCCAGCAAAACCTGGATCATTTTCATTTGACCTTGTATGTGGACTGGATTTTGGGACCTCAGGAGCTGAGAAACCTCATTGTTGGAAACTCTGAGAATGCCCTGTCACTCACACAGCTTTGCCCTTTCTGGCTTTTCAGCCTTCCACCCACCAGCCCCATCTGGCTAAGGCTTTGGTCAGTGTGGGAGAAGAGAAAGGAATCTGTTCGTCTGAGTCATGACCCAGGCCTAGCATATGGTACAAAACCAATTAAGGCCCCCTTGTTTGTGCCCTGAATCCATGACACAGTGGCATGGAGGGAGGTAAAACCCCAGCTTCCTTTCTCCTGGCAGCCTCTGTGCCCTCTGAAGGCAAAGGGTGGGAGCTCCTCCTAGTCATAGAAGATGAATAAGGTAAACAGACAAGGGGGCTAATTGCTTCCACTTCACCCCCACTGCCTCCCCCAGAAATGTTCTCTGGCCAAACCAAACTCAAGGGCTCCCAGAAGACCCAGTCTCCCCAAAGCCAAGAGCAACTCCCACTTCCCTGCCGCCACTTACCGTCCCCAAAGGCCTATCCTGAAGATCTGGTCAGGAAGCTTAAAAATAGCTGAGTGTGTGTGGTGACAAGCCTTGTGCATTTGCTTTATAAAAATATTCTGAGTGAGGAAATAAACCTTTCAGCACCTTATTTTTCCACTACTCTGGGGAGCAGCTCCCACCCTCTGCTGCTGTAAGCACTTTGAGTACCTTGCCGGTGGGGGTGGCTGGGGGGGAAGGGCAGGACCAGCTCCAGGCCTGAGGTGGGGGTTACTCCCTGAAGGGAGAAGTGTCTTGTCAGGAAACCAGGCGTATGAGGACCAACAACTTCTAGGGTCCAGAGGGACAAGGTCCACGCAACGTAACATTTCTGGACATTCTGCACATGGAGGAAATATGATCTCAAGCTGCTGAGTTGCTCCTGGAGTGCAAGACTCTTCTGGATTGAGTCTGTCCACCCCCAACACCTCTCCCCGACACAATGAGGTCCAACAAATATAAGTGTTAGCAGTTGCCCACATCATGACGCTCCACATCCCTTCCTATACTCCACTCCTTCCGCCCAGAAGCTCCTTCTCACCTCTGGACCCTCACTACCACCCCCGACCCTGTCCCACCTCTTCCATTATTAAAATCCAGCCCAGAGTCAGCCTCCTTGAAATCTCTCCTGACTCCCTTCACAGAATATCGCTCTATTTCCCAAGCAAGGATTCTGCCATCATTGTGTCTATCCCATGGTGGGGTAGTCCCTCGCAGGGTCTGTGTTTTATTCATCTTGATTTTTCTTACAGCTTCTCCTGGGATCTGGCAATAGCACGTGCGGCCAAACAGGTTAACGGAAGAAGTTAGAGACTGTGGTATTTCTGCCAAAGCGAAGAAAGAGACCAAACCGCCAGTTTTCAGGGAGGCTGGGTAAAACTCCAGGACCTTGTGGGGATGAGAATTTATGGAATGTTAATGTCTGCTTCTTCCAAGGGGGCATTCGCTTCAGTAAATCACTCTGTTTGTTGTCACAAATAACACAGGAAAAGACTCTGAAAACGTCTGACTTGACAGAGAACCTTAATATCATCTTTTTTCCTTTCCAGCACTCCCTTAAGATGCTATGAACCTATTTTTACAGATGAGAAAACAGTTTCCACCCAAAGAGGCAAGAGAGGAGCTGGGCCTCAACTCAGATTGGCCGTTTCCAAGAATTTTCTTTTCCCACAAATGGCTAAAACCTACTGAAAACAGAAACAAAAAAAGTGAAAAATCTTCTGATAGTTAATTATTAACATTTCCAAAAAATATAAAACCCATCTAAGATTTTGTTCATCCAAATACCAGAAAACCACTGAGGGACCATGCATAGGGCAGCAGAGACTAGGATCTGTCCTCACCAGGATCCTGAATTCAGAAGAGTTTGCCCACCCTCCGTGGTGTGGTGGTGGTACTGATACTGCCATCCCTTGGTGCGATTATTGAGAGGTGGGGCAGTGTGGTCATCAGAGGTCAGGCTCTGCAGCCAAGCTGTCCAGCCTCAAATCCCAGCTCCCCCCAGTGACTCTCCATGAAAGCTGGTACATGTTACTCAAATTTCTCTGTGCCTCAGTTTCCCATCTTTAAATTGATAGTAACAATTAGACCTAACTAGCATATAAAATATGAAATGATCAGTGTGACCTCTTATGTGCTGGGTATCACACTGAAACCATCAGATTCTTTCTTTCATCCTGATAACAGCCCATTCGAGTACTATCATCTCTGTTCTACCTAGGGAATACCCAGGGCTCAGAGGCAGGTAGTTTTCTCAGTAGGTGTTCTGGATTTTGAGTCCCAATCTTTCTGAATTTAAAACTCTAGGTACATTGTCTCTGTGTCTCTGAAACTCCTAGAGACAGAGCTCCTTTAAGAGTATGTTAGAAGGAGTCACATGGCCTGGATCTATGGGGATCCGAAGCTGGAAAAGCTGGGATGCCCTGAGCTCTTGACAGCTTCCCAAGACAGAGTTGATGCTGAATGTTCTGCATGGGGCATGGGTGTAGCATGGATAAACACCCAGAGGCTTGGGAGGTAGAGTGAAAATATTTGAAGCCGGCAAGTCTGGTCAATTAATATGAGCTTGTGAGGCATTTTCAAAGCTGAAAGATCTTTTGTAAGTGCCAAGTAATATTAATTATTAGTATGAGGGCAAGTCCTGCCAGCAAAGTAAGAGGCACCCGTATTTATGTGTGTGTATGTGAGTCATCTGCTGGTGAGGCTGTGCGTGCTGACCCTCCAGTTGGGAGGGCAAAATTCAGTAAATGGGTGTTAGGGAGAGAGGCAAGAGAGCCTAACATCTCCTTCGCACGGTGTAGGCATCTGGTCTTTCAGGAGAGAATCGCTCTCAGTCTTGCTGGAGTCCTGCTCGGAAGGTAAAGATCTCAGTGGGGCCACCCATAGGGAATGAGCATGCCAATGCTTATAGCCTGGGCTGGATCAGGCAAACTGGGAGATGCATGGTTAGTGCTTTGCCAAAGGGTAAAGCAGGGCCATAAATGGGAGAAAAATGAACCCTGAGCTCAGAGACGGAAACAATATACAACCTGTCAGGAAGTAGAGTCCAGGGTAGGTCTGGAAAGCAGTTCAGAAGGGAGTGATGAATGGTGTGAGGGCCTGGCAGCTGTGAGTGCTGGATGCCTCCTGCTCAGTGTAGAGTGACCTGGTCTCTTAAAAGCTCTCAGGAGGGGTGCTTGGGTGGCTCAGTCGGTTGAGCGTCTGACTCTTGGTTTTGGCTCAGGTCATGATCTCAGGGTCCTGAGATCTGGCCCTGTGGCAGGCTCTGTGCTCAGTGTACTCTGCTGGAGACTATCTCCCTCTCCCCCAATCTTCTCCCTGCTTGCACTTTCTCTCTCTAAAATAAATGGGTAAAATCTTAAGAAGGAAAGAAAGAGAGAAAGAGAAAAAGAAAGAGAGAAAGAGAGAGGGCGAGAGAGAGAGAGAGAGAAAGGAAGAAAGGCAAGCTTTCCAGACAGTCAGGCGAACCTAAAATCTTCTGTGCCTTCTCAGAAGCACATCTCAGACATGTTTCTGAGTTTTATTGTTTTTGTTGTTGTTGAGAGGGAGTAATTTTGTAAGTATACGATCTAAACTTGAACTTAATGTCAATTCAACAATGAGCTTTCTATGGCTGTGAGCAAAGTACTTCTTTTCTTTTGTCATCAGTTGTTAATCTAGAAAATGAGGAATGGGCTCAAAATGTTGCCTAAGTGTTCTTCCAGGATCAACTTTCTGTAATTTAGAGAACTGACAGTTTCCTCTTTTTGTTCATTCTGCAGAACTCAAGGGTCTTTCTGAGATGTCCTGTGGGCCAGTTTTGTAAAGTTGGAGATACCTAGAAGGTAGGGCTCTGTTCAAAAGGACAGCTCTGTTTTATCTGTTTTATGCATTCATTAAAGTTTCATAAGCTATCCTTTGGGGAAAAATGATGCATACATACACATTTATTTATGTGTATGGTTTATTCTTTTTGTGGGATTTGCTTTGGGTGAGCTTAATTCTTTAAAATAAATTTATGGCATTTTGTATAGATAACTTTTGCAATATGTAACTCCCACTTGCTGTTTTGGAATATCAAATTTTGTTAATAATAATTTCATTGTATATCTATGAAGTATGTTAGAGTTTATAAAAACTAGTTTGGACAATGTTAATGGGCCCTCAAAACCACCTGTGAACTAGGCCTTTTTAAAAAAGATTTTATTTATTTATATTAGAGAGAGAGAGAGAGAGAGAGAGAGAGATGTGAGAAGGGGGAGGAGCAGAGGAAAAGGGAGAGGGAAGGGAAAAGAATCTTGAGCAGACTCCACTCTGAGCACGGAGCCTGAAATGGGGCTTGATCCCATGGCCCTAACATGGTGATCTGAGCTGAAACCAAGAGTTGGATGCTTAACCACCTCAGCCACCCAGGCACTCCAGGCCTTTTCTTTTTACTATTATTTTTTAATAGTCTTCTTGCTTTTTCCATTGTAAAATGAATGTGTATAGCAGGGTGCCGAATTAAATGTTTAACTTATTTTTTTTTTCTTCCTGTGAAGAAAATACAGAAACTACCATGGTCATTCTTGGAAGGATGATTCACTTCTGAGACAAAAATGTGACTCCTTTTCCCAAAATGGAAGGAGAGGTCTGCCACCAGAGACAATCAGTGCTCCTTGATAGGGGAAATGAGCTTGGCAAGTCTTGTTCTTCTCTGTTTTGGTGATCTGGATTGTCTCAAAGAGTTCAGGGAAGGAAGGAAAATGAGCACTTTTATTTCTGAGTATTTACGTAGGAGAAACCAACAGGACTCCTGTGAGGAATTGCAGAGGAGAGAAGACTGCATCCCTGGGAAGCCAGATGACGTGAGCAGCTGCTTTGGACACTGTGCCGTTGGAAGGGTTTGGTCCTGGGCTCCAGATGGAGCTGAACAAGCAGAACTTAGCAATCTCTGGGCCTGAAACATAAAGACATTACATTACAGTCACAGGCTTGGGACTGAGGGTGTAGAAGCCCTGTCCTTTGAAGAAGCACATGAGTGACCCAATGACGTTTTCATAACTTCGTAGCAGGCATCCGCAGATGTCTTTTATAAAGGCCCAGATAAATCTGGGGACTTTGTGGGCCACATGGTCTGTGTTGCAATTCTTCAACTCTGCCCTTGTAACATACAAGGAGCCATAGGTGATATGTAACAGAACAGGTGGGTGGCTATGTTCCAAAAAACTTTATAAAAATAGACCAGATTTGCCTATGAGCCATAGTCTGAGGATGCTTGTCTTATGAAAGTATCCAGAAGTAGAACTGCTAAGTCAAAAGTATGCATGCTTTTCTATGTTTTTCCAGGTGTTATCAAGTCACCCTCTAGCAGGGCTGTACCAAATCCTTACCACTCACACACAAAAGTCATTGTTTCCCTCCATGATCCTCAGTTCTCAGTATTTTTATTTTTTAAAAGAACCAAGAAGGAAAAGTTAATTTTCTTTTCTCACCAAAGATTACAAAACAAGGTGCTGACAAATTTATGACTAGAACCTAGATGCTGTGACTTTAAACTATACTGAGTGTGGAGAACTTCTGCAACATGATAATGGGCTATGTGGGGCTGGGGGGGTGCTCCAGCAGCAGAAAAAAAGGACAGGCTATAGGGGGTCATGTGAACTGCAGTTGAAAATAACCTTTGTTCAATGCAAACTGGTGTAGCTACTGTGGAAAACCGTATGGAAGGTCTTCAAAAAGTTGAAAATAGAACTACCTTATGATCCAGCAATCACACTACTGGGTATTTACCCAAAGAATACAAGAACAGTAATGTACGTGGATACAAGCAGGGGTGCCTGGGTAGCTCAGTTGATTAAGTGTCTCCTTTGGCTCAGGTCATGATCCCAGGGTCCTGGGATCAAGCCCCACATCAGGTTCCACACTCAGCAGGGAGTCTACTTCTCCCTCTGCTCCTCCTCCCCCTAGTCATGCTCACTCTCTCTCAAATAAATAACATCTTAAAAAAAATCAGGTCCAAAAAAATTAGGTCCATCAACTTATTTCAGGAGAATTTGTTTTGGTCAAACAAATACTTTAAGTCCCTACCATGCTAGGTTGTATGTTTCATTCTTGGAAGGAACCAGGAATGAACTCTGGTGCTAGGGGGCCTCACACCACAGAAAGAAATAGAAACAATTAACATGAAACATTTTTAATATAATCTGACAACCTGATAAAAGGTTTAACGGGGGGAATCATGAAATGCTATAGAGACAAAGAGAGAAAATCAGATGCCAGGGATTGAGGAAGACTTCCATAGAGGACACAGAGTTTAAGTCTTTTAGAATAAAGATTTGGTGTGTGTGCGTGAGTGTGTGTATGTGAGACAGAGATCGGGAATTCATGGCACATAAATAGAATTAAATAGAAATTTTGTTGCAGGAGATGTGAGTTCATAGTTGGAGAAGAGCACAAAATGAGCTCAGTTATGAAGGCTGGTCAAAGTCTTAAAATTGTCATTCTCTGGAAGCCGCTGAAAGATTGCGTAGGGCAGTGAATAGGTCAGATTCATGTTTTAAGGCCTTACAGAGACCCTCTTGGCTTCTGTGTGGAATGGATAAGGTGGGCAAACCTGAGGCCGACATACCAGTTAAGAGGTTATTACAGTAGTTGTGTGAGAGGTGGTGAGGGTTGAGCTGGGAAAGTAAGTAGAGAGTGGGTAAGGGACCTATACTATCAGTATTAATTAGTAAAATTGGAAATACTGGGCATGAGTTTCATGTAGACGGTGAAAGACCATGATTGTAATTCCCAGGTGTCTGACTGTGGCTCTGGGTGTTTGGTGGGACCATTCCTTGAGATTGGAAGGATGGAGAAGATGAAGATGATGGGTTTAGAGAAAGGAGTGACTTCAGCCAGAGACCTCTGGCTTCTGACCTGCATGGCCATTGAGGATGGGCAAATCATGATCCCTCTTTAACTTTAGCATCTCCAATCGTATTATGAGGGAATCAGATTCTAGAGTAGTTTCCCAGCATGCATGTGTAGCCTCACAATTGTAGACTCTGATTCAGTAGGTCTGGTGTGTACTCCAGGAATTGATATTTTCAGAGAAGCTTTGCAAGTGACTCTGCTGTTCTGCCCATTTGGGGACCTGTGGATCAGGAAATCCCTGAGGATTCTTACAGCTTAAACATCTCAGAATGGACTTTTCCCCCGTTCTTTCTCCTTCCTGCTGACTCTGCAGATCTAAGTTGGCACTGACATCTGGAGTGGCCTCCAGTCACTACCACTGCATTCCAGCAACCACAGGAACCTCACTACCGCCCCACACCCCTCCTACCACCCACACACAGGTTGGGCAGGCAGAAGTAGCCAAGATGCTTGCCCCTCACACAACTGGCACAGAGGCAACTCCCTGCCATGTTTATTTAAGGACATTTGGTTAATCTTCCTCCAGGGTACTCTATAATGAATTGCTTTTGTGGTTCACTGGGATGAAAGGTTAGTTATTTTTTTCCAAGTGTGGTGGTGGTCAATGAAAGAAAAAGGGGGGGAAAAACTTCCTTAAACTCAAAGTTTTAGTAGAGAGAACACATCCAAAAATTGAGTTTTATTCTTCCAGCTATGCTCAGAGGACACATTCTCTACCCTGTCCCCTGGTGTTCTCACTGATCCCACTTCCTGCTACAGATGAGCTCAGCAGACACTGCATGTGGACACATGAGGAAAAATAATTCAACACATCGGAAAAATTCATCAGGGCCTGGCCATCAACAGGGAGGCTTTAGGTGTTACTTCTTGCAACTTTCAAACATTAATTGCACTGAGACCTCCAGGCTGACCAAGAAGGGATTCCCTTACATCACACGTGAGAACCTTTGGCTAGAGTGAGGCAGTGCTGGTCTTTCCCTCACTGCAGGGCTGTGATCAATTCTTGGCCCCCAAATCCAAAAGGGATGTGGGAATCTGATGGGAAATGCAAAGGCCTGGAATTTATGACATATATGCAAAGATAAAAGGCAGCAGTCTTTTTCAGCCTGGAGGGGACTGTAAGATGGCTTAATTATAGTCTCCCAATATATAGAGGGTTCTTATGTCTTGGATGAGGTAAACCTGCTACTGGATCCCAAACTGTTCTGCAGCAGAGACCACGCCTTATTTATTTTTTTATTCTTTCCGTGATGTCTGGTATGAAGCTCTGAACGTGGTAGCTGAAGAAGCAGATTTAGCAACTGTTTTCCCTGGTCCTTTTACAGAGCTTAACTTTGGGGTCATTCAAACCTAGGTTTGGACTCCAGCTACACCAGTTACAAACTGTAACTTTGGCGAAGCTAATTAATCGTGTATGTTGGAATTTTCTTACCTATAACATGAGGTTAACATACTGACCACATAGGGCTGTCTTGAGGATTAAGAGAGACGAAGTGCAAGTTGGTGCAGCCACTTTGGAAAACAGTGTGGAGGTTCCTCAAAAAATGAAAAATAGAGTTACCCTATGGCCCTGCAATTGCACTACCGGGTATTTACCCCAAATATATAGATGTAGTGAAAAGCGGGGTCATCTGTACCCCAATGTTCATAGCAGCAATGGCCACAGTCGTCAAAAAGTGGAAAGAACCAAGATGCCCTTCAACAGACGAATGGATAAAGAAGATATGGTCCACATATACAATGGAATATTATGCAGCCATCAGAAAGGATGAACACACACCATTTGCATCGACATGGATGGGACTGGAGGAGGTTATGCTGAGTGAAATAAGTCAAGCAGAGAGAGTCAATTATCATATGGTTTCATTTACTTGGGGAACATAAGGAATAACATGGAAGACATTAGGAGAAGGAAAGGAAAAGTGAACTGGGGGAAATCAGAGGGGGAGACAAACAATGAGAGACTGTGGACTCTGAGAAAAAACTGAGGGCTTTAGAGGAGAGGAAGGTGGGGGAATGTGTGAGTCTGGTGGTGGTTATTAAGGAGGGCACAGATTGCACGGAGCACTGGGTGTTGTACATAAACAATGAATCTTGGAACACTGCATCAAAAACTAATGATGTATTTTATGGTGACTATCATAACACAATAAAAAAAAAGAGAAAGTGTATCTAACACACTTACTAGGGAGCTTGGTAAATTCATGAAATGCCTGTTGAAGTTCTGAAGAGCATTCAGGTCTACTAGAGAAGATAGGTAAGCAGGGTGATTTGAAGTGCTAATTTGCCTCGGACAGTGTTGGTGTAAGCAGGTCAAGCAGCCATGCAAAGGGATCCCAAATGGAAAGAACAAGGTAACATCCCTCCAGTCTTGGGAGAACCTAGCTCTATGGCTTGTGGCAACTTAACACTACAGCTGTGCACAAGCAGGGTGTGTGTGTGTGTGTGTGTGTGTGTGTGTGTGTATGCATGTGATGCCTAATGTCTACTACTCTGATGTCATTCCCTCTATCCTGGAAAGGCCCTATGTTTTAATACCTGTGAGAGGAGAAGCAGCAGTGATTAAGTGCCTTCTATAATCTGAGAACAGAAAGAAAAAACAATCACTCTCTTCCTCCTGCTGCTTACCTTCAAGCGGCACAGTCAGATTTTCTCTCTGAAGTCCCCCTGCACACCCACCCCTGCCCCAGCCAGTTATAATGTTTAATAAATACTCACCACAGGGGCGCCTGGGTGGCTCAGTGGGTTAAAGCCTCTGCCTTCGGCTCGGGTCATGATCCCAGTGTCCTGGGATCAAGCCCCGCATCGGGCTCTCTGCTCTGCCTGCTTCCTCCTCTCTCTCTGCCTGCCTCTCTGCCTACTTGTGATCTCTGTCTGTCAAATAAATAAAATCTTAAAAAAAAAATAAGTACTCACCACAGGATTGATTCTTTTTTTAAAATATAGAACATTACAGATAAGGCTGAAGTTCCATTTTCCTCTATTATCATCCTTAGAGGCAATCCCCAACATGAATTTTGCAGCCCTTAATTTCTATGTTTATTATGAAATGTATCCATACATAGTACATGTAGCTTCCGTTTAAAATTTTTTACATAATGATTTCATACTAACTACTTATTAATAACTGGCTCCTCCCCCTCCTATTCTAATGGAGACGGCATTTTTTTTTTTTTTTGGAGATCCATTCCTGTCTACACATAGGTCCAATTAACTCATTTTAATTTTTATTATTAGAGTAAATGTGTGAAAATATCACAGTTTATTTGCCTATTCCCTGTTGAAGGACATAAAGGTTGTTTCTAATTTTTCTCTATTGCAAGCAAATAATAATCCTGGATCCCCTGGTACATATGAGCAAGTGTTTCTCTAATGTAGAATTGCCAAGTCACTGAGAATGCACATTTTAAATTTCATTGTCTACAGCCAAATTGCTCTCCAGAGGGATCGTGCTAATTTACACTCCCACCAGCAGGGTATGAGAGTTCAGTTTTCTCATGCCTTTACCAACAGTTGGTGTTGACAGACTCTTAAATGCCTGTCAAACTATTTAGTGTGAAATGGTGTTTCACGGTTGTTTCGATTTGCATTTCTTTTATCACTAGTGAGAGTAACGATCTTTTCATACATTCATTGATTCGTCTGCATTGTCTGCTCCCATCATATCCCCATTTTTAAGTTATACTGTTGGTTTGTTTAAGCTGGTATGTCACTTCCTTACCTGATCAGGAATCTAATCCATATTGGTTTTATGTACTACAGGTATCTTTTCTAAGCCGGCCATTTTTTTCTTTAGTATGTTTGCTGGTGTGTTTTGTAAAGAGCAGTTTAATATTTATGTAATCAGTTTTTATCAATGCCTTACTATAAACTTATGATTTGAGAGTCTTCCAAGGAATCTGGTTCTTCTCTTCTTGCCAAAATCATTATCCTACATTTTCTTCTAATTTAAATTTTTTTTCCATTTACAATTTTGATTTATTTTTGCGCATGAAGTGAGTTCCAAATGAAAAATCATGCCAATGACTGAGTTTTCTTTTTTCCTCCCAGTGATTTATAATGGCACCTCCACCGTATGTGAGTTTTCTCACATATATTTGAGCTTACTTAAGGGCTCCAAATTCTGCCATTGACCTGGCTTTCTCTCACTCCTCCAATATCACTCTATTTTAATTTCTGTAGCTTTAAAATGTCTTAATGGATAGGTAGTTAAATATTACCTCTTTTCTTTTTCTTTTTCCCCCCATAATTATCTCAGCTAATCTTTGGTGTTTTCAGGTACAGATGAATTTTAGAATAAGTGTATAGAGTTATAGGGGGCAAATCTTGCTGGGATTTCATTTGAAACAACATTGAACTTATTGATAATTTGGGTCAAATTCATCACTTTGTGATTTTTAACATTTCCATTTGGGAAATGGCACAACTCTCCATATATTTTGTTTTCTATTATGTTTGTTAAGAACCTTTTGTAATTTTCTCCATAAGATTTTACACATACATATTTTAAAATTTATTTATAAAAATCTTATTTTTTTGCTATTATGACTATATTTGTGTTACATTATTATTACTATACACACATTTTTATATATTATTCAACCCTTCCAAGGTTTCAAAGTTGTTTACTTAGTTTATTTATAGTTTTTCTTGATTTACTATCTCTAAACATGTAATGACAACTTCTAATTATATGTGTCATTTTTTTTTTCTTGTTTCATTGCATAGTTAGGACATTAAGATGACTAGTAAGGGTGATTATGTTACTCTGTACTAATATGTTTTCTTTAACAGAAATGTTTCTAAGGCTTCGTAAATGAGTATTCTATTTGCAGTAGACTTATGATAAGCTGCTTATTATGAGATGAAGAAAGTATCCTGTAGTTGATAATTTGCTGAGAGTTTTATCATGAATAAATTGTAAGCTTTTATGTATCAATTGAGACATTTGTTTTCTTTTTTAATTTGCTTGTATGTTGAATACATCATTTTTTTTTCTTAATGAAGCATACCTGCCTTTACATGATAAATTCTACTAGGCCATGATGATGTTTGTTAAGTCTTAAGTAGTGCTAGATCTTTAAGATTTTAAAAGTCTTATTTATTTAAGGAATCTTTAGATGCCATGTGGCACTTGAACTCACGACCACAAGATCAAATGTTGTATGCTCTTCTGAGTCATGATCCAGTCAGATGCCCCTATTTAAGATTTTTTAAAGTACTTTATTTAAGATTATTATTTTATTTAATATATTTTTTTAAGATTTTATTTATTTATTTGACAGAAAGATCACAAGTAGGCAGAGAGGCAGAGAGAGAGACAGGAGGAAGCAGGTTCCCTGCTGAGCAGAGAGCCCGATGTGGGGCTCAATCCCAGGACCCTGGGACCATGACCTGAGCTGAAGGCAGAGGCTTTAACCCACTATCTAATATTTAATATTTTTAATTCAAGATTTTTTCAGCCAATAAATTTCTTTCCTTGAACTTTTAAATTTTGGGGGTGGGAGATTAGTGTCTAATGTCACTGTCTTTTCTGACATTTTTATTTTGATCTATATACTTTTTCTCTACTAGGCTATCCCACCTATTATTTTCCCCAAACACCCCAGATATTGAAAAAATCATATTCTATCTTGGACTGTACTCTAATTATATTAACTGTATGTGCACTTTTCTCAGTGTAAAACAGATTATATTTTTTGATGTCTACTTGCTGTGCTAATTGTGCTTTCGGAGAAAGAACTGAAATTCTTCAGTAGAAAAAATCAAGGTAATCATTTAGTCTAATCATCTTAGCAATGGCTAATAGTGAAATTCCTAGATAAATCAAGGAAATATTTCCTTTCACAGTAATAATTCATTAATGATAATTAATCATATTGGTAGCTTACTGTCTGTTGGAAACTGTGCTAAGCACCTTGTGTACATGATATTGTATAATATTGACAGAAATCATATGGGATAGGTAGTGCTACTCTGAGAGATAAGAAAATTTGAGTATGGGTTTTAAATAACTTAAGTGTGCACAGGTGGTAAATTTTGTTTTTTACCCACTCCTGATGCCAAATCATACACTTTACCCATTTGGCCACACTGTGTCTCCACCAAGGTTGAAGACTCTAATCCCATCCATGATAACTCCATGTTGGCACATAACAAGAGTTTAACTCAACTGTTTACTGATTAACATATCCCTTGTACCTTAGTTCTCTGATTAACAGAGAGGAATTCAGTTCTAAGGCATACACATTTTGTTTGTTTTGTTTCATCTTATTTATGTCTCATTTTCCTGTCTCCTTACACTGTATCAAAGAAATCTATTCATGCTCTGACATCTTCTTTCTTCTATTTCTTCTTCTATATCTCCAGTTTTCTCACTGTCTAGTCATTAATGCTCATTGATTTTTCAATATCTTATACTAGAAAAAATAGATTTCAGGGAAAAAATTTAAAAAAAGAAAAAGAGGAAACTGCTCTGCATTAGACTATTGTGCCTCTATAGAAGGCAGGAAGCTGATACTGAATTCTCTGAGGTCCCTGAGTATGACTTAAACTGAGAGAAGTCCAGCACTCTTGTGAACTAACTTGGATGCTTCCATATCCTGGGCCTCTCTGACAGGCAATAATGTGCCTCAATGTTGTCAATGGGTAAGGGTTTCTTTGACTAGCCAGGCATAAGACAGAACATGAAGGCTGAGTTGCTTGCCCAGTGGTAAATGTTTTCCTGTTTCTGTAACCTACTCACTGTCAACTCTCTCTTTTCCTTTATTATATTTAATTGAAATCACAGCATAATGAGGTCTAGTCAGTCCCTTTCCTTTGGTTGAAGACTTGGTGTTACTGCCAGCAATCTGAGTAAGAAGAGAGCAATTTCTGGAGAAATGGAAAGCTTCAGGAGCTATTAAAGGCCATAGAAATGAAGTGTTTACATGATGCATTTCCCCCTTATGTTTTAACAGATTAATTTGCTGTTAAACTGAAGTTTCCCTCAATAATGATGGTTTTTATTTGATAGTTTTGGAATATCCCTGGGACTCCAGTCTAGCCAACAAATCTAGCTTTTCATTAGTTGAAGTTCAGGATCTGTGATTTCACCTGAATTAGTTCCTAGGAGTATGCTTGGAAAGCTAAAAATCTGTGCTTTTATGTTTCCCTTTTCTTTTAACTCAGCTTGGATGCCACATCTCTGTGAATTTTTCCTTAATTCCCAAATGCAATATTATGCACATCCAGAAAACTTGTATTTGAACCATTTCATTTGATCCTATACAATGAGATCCAAGCATTAGATGAGAAGGTATAAATATTGGAGCAGGAGGGATGTGTTTGAATCCTGGGGCAAGTATTAACCAGCTGAGTGATCTTGAGATCTCAGTATTTCATTTTTTTGCAAAACGATAATATTCAAAATAGTCATGATCATAATAATACTTGCCTTATCTAGTTGTTGAGAGAATTCAATGATGTCACACATATGAGTTGGTGCACAGGAGAGACAGTCAATAACTATGATTTCCCTATTCTTTATCTCTATCATCACTAGTACACGCAAAGAACAGCACTTGTATAAAGGATGAATCTACTTTTCCATAACACTACACATGTGACCTAAGAGATTTTTATCAGGGTACTCTGTCTCATCAATGAACATGCCTTTTGGGGGGGTTGGGGGGGCACTTGGCCAACCTAGTAGACTTTGAGTTAACCTCATAAAATAGTATTTCCTCTCACACAGAGATTTCATTTTTGAAAGCCACCTAATGGCATTTAAAAAAAAATCTTATTTTATATGTACCTGGGGGCAACTCACTATTAAACTGAATCACATGGTTAATCCTTCTGTATAAAGTAAAGAAAGCTTTTGGAAAGTGAATAATCCCTTGTAATATGTCATGCTTATATTCAGGTAACATGTGTATCAAGTATTCAGTACAATCTTACACTTCTGAAAAAAAAAATTGCCACAAAAGCCAGGGATGGCAGTATGTGGATAATATTCTACCATTTTGTAGAATTTGTTCTACAAATGTAAAATTCTCTATGTTGTTATGAATTAATGTAGAAATGAGTTAGTACACATGTGAATTCTCCATAGCACAAACTCCTAAGGCTTTACTTTTAGGACTACTCATAGAGCCAAGGGAAAATGAGAAACAAAACAGTATTTATTGATATCTGCATGAAAGCATTATGGTAAGCAGTTTCACCAACATATCACAATTATTCATCACAATATTATGAAAAGCATTGTTCTCATTTCACTGGCCAGAAAAATTAAGCCCAAATAGGCTGAGTAATCTATGCAAATATCAAAGTCAAGATTTGAAATTTTGATGCCAAATCCCTTTCCAGCTGCAATAAAATAATTCCTTCTTGAGAACAGCACACTAAGTGAGGCAGGAAGTAAAATTTACGATTTGTGTGGCCATTTACCTTAATTTTGGGGTACTTAAAAATATCTTACTATGCATTACCTTGGGGCCTCATTTTTTATTTGCGTACGGAACACGGGCCTAAACCTCAGGGTTTAGGCCTCACGGGCCTAAGCTGAGGCAAGTTTCAGTGGGGTTTTGAAGGAGTTAATACTTTCCCTTTTTTGATAGAAGATGAAACATGGACTGAAGCTAGAAGCCACAAAGTGGAGTATTTATTAAATGCACTTATTTCCCTTTCATCTAGTTGGCCAATGTTCCCAACCATAATCTAATTTCCTCTAAAACTTTCCATGGAGTGGGATGGTGGTTCCAAATCCTGAAACACTGAAGGAATCATTTAATGACCAGTGGTGAGTTTCTATGAACTCATCCCAGAATTGGTAATGAGAGATTGGAGAGGATACATGGGTAGGCTCCAAGTTTCTCCAAAATGATCCTGCTAGTTGTAATTAAGAACTTTCTGAGGGTATTTGGAAGTTCTAGATGACCTTTAAGGAAGCCTATTTAGTTCAGTTTGAACTATTATTATTAAGGCCAATGGTCTGAGCCCTCTGTTCCACTCTAGCGCTTCTAGACTATATTCCTCACACTGGACAACCAGTTAGCAAATAAATGATGTATGTTGTAAACAGGCAAAATAAAACAAAACAAAACCATGGAGATGGCACAGTGTGTACCATTAACTCTGTTTACTCATTCAACATGAATTTGCTAAGAGTTAATCTGGTACTAAGCTCTACAGATACAACTTGAGCGTGGATATCCACTGAGTAAATCATAGACTAAGGGGGAATACATAAATAATTATGCAATATTACAATGAGTACCATGGTAAAGGTAGGTATAAATCACATCTGTAAGACTAGCAGAGGAAGAGTGTTGATTAATATCAAGTGGAGTTAAAGTATAAGGAGTATTATAATGGTAATTATAACTATCACCATTAATTGATCTCTTCGAGCTAATCCCAGTACTAACATCTGTACCTGAATTATTTTATTCAAACCAACAACCTTGAGAAAATTGTAATTATAATAATGATAAGGAAAATTATATGATAACAATGTAATAGTAAATAATAATTTCAAGACACTAGGTTGAGCCTTTAAAATATTTTATTGGATCATGCCTGCAACTCTGGGATCAGTACTATATCACCATTTTGGAGAGGAACAGTCTGATGCTAGGCAGTCTCCAAAAATTCCCCAAGAACATACAATGATTAGGTAGAAGGTTCAAAACCTAGGCTAACTGACTCCACAGTTCATATTCCCAATATACTAAGCCAGACTATTTTTTGAGAAAAATAAACATAACAGGGTACTAGGTAGATACAAAAGGAAAAGGAGAGTATTTCAGGAAGAGGAAATTGTATGAAAAAAGAAGCATACAGATATATATATTTTTAAATTTATTTATTTGACACACAGAGATCACAGAGAGAGAGGAGGAAGCAGGCTCCCTGATGAGCAGGGAGCCCGATGCGGGGCTCAATCCCAGGACCCTGGGATCATGACCCGAGCTGAAGGCAGATGCTTAACCCACTGAGCCACCAGGCACCCCTAGATATTTTTAAATAATATATTAGATAGGTCACTTTGTGAAAATATATTGCACAAGAGGGAAAGAAGTGATAAATCCCCAAATTATAGATTAATATCAAATTATAAAAGAGTTTGCATTTACACTTTATCTTATAGCTAGGGATCCAAGGATAGGTTCTTAAGCCAGGGGAAAAAAGATTCAAATCTGTGATTTTAAAGAAAACTGCAGATGCAACAAAATACAAATAAAACTTCTTGGTATGACTGGAAAACTTGAACTCTGCTGTGATTATGCAGGGTTCTGAAAATTTGATTTGAAAAGAATTGCCCTTTATCTCCGAAAACCCACATAGTTCACAAATACAGGCAAATAACTTCTATCACACAACATTCTCTGGGATTCTTTATCTCTATGGTTTGAATTCCTTCCCATGTTGGTTAGTATTAACAGATAGCATCCGGAGGCCAAAAACGTACTGTACTGAGTGGTGTCAACACGAAATTGATGAAATTAGTTGAGGAAATCAGTCTTTGACAAATGTTTGAGTAGAAAATATACCCTTTGAACCCTAGGTAAATCCACCTTCCCATGTCCCACTTCCATAGATGAGATTAGTGAAACAGCATAAAACTTCTCTCTCTGGAATGGTGCCTTTGGAACATTCTAAATTTATTATTTCATTCCTCTATAACTATCATTTTATTTTTTATTCCAACTCTGCATTTTCAGCTTTCAAAAGAATTATCAATGCCAAGAAACTCATCTAGTATTATTTTCAACTTGTAAAGAAGGACTAAATTTCTAGAACTATAGACTCCTAAAGTTGGCTTCTTCTGAATAGAAAGATGAAGATCAACCTTCCTTTCATCCTTCCTTATTCTCTCTTCCTTACTTCCTTCCTTTCCTTTTTGTCCTCTTTCCTTCCTTCCTTCCTTGCTTCCTTCCTATTATATTTTCTCTCTCTCTCCTGACCTCCTTTAATCTTCATTTCTTTTCCTATCTGCTATATTATTTTTTTCACTTTGGTTTCCCTAATTCATGTTTTGATCAACTATGCCATTCTCCTGGGAACCAGGAATCCAGAAACAAGCAAAATCCAGTCCCTGCCTTCCTGGTGTTCATGATCCAATGAGAAAAAGAAATAAGGAACTATATATAGTACAATGTTGTAGGTGTTGTGATGAAGATGTGCACTATGGAATTACAAAGGTGGGGCATATGGTCCAGGTTCAGAATCAGTGAAGTCTCCTTGGAAGTGGTGACTAGACAAGAGTTTTAAGGTAATATTTATACTCAGAGAATACTGCAAAACTGTGAAAGGTGACATCTAACATTAGTAGGATGTATTGGGGGTCTGCTTTAGTGTTAGAGAGGCGGGAACTAAGGGTACTTGTGGAGGATCTGGGCAGAGCAGATGCTCTTTTCGTGTGAAGTGAGAGTCTTTTCAGTTTCCTCTTGAGAGCACAGGTCATGTCAGTATTTCCAATGCAAGCCATTGTTCTCATTTCACTGGCATGTGCTAGAGGCATGTGCCTTGAAATGGCTTGTTGAGCTGGGAGCTCAGCTGACTTCCCTTCAATGGATGCTATGACAGGTTGATCTAGTGTTGTCTGTCCTTTCCATCTTAGTGTAGAATGAAACCAGCCCACAATGTAAACAAACATAGACGCAGAGGAAAAGAAACTTCCATGTTCAGAGCAATCAATTGTGACAAAGCTGTGCTCTGGGCTTTTTTTTTTTTTTTTTTTTTTTACATACACAGTCTCCCTTCATCTTCGGGGTACTCCTTTGTGTATGGAAACAGCCCTTAAAGAAATTAACTGAGCTGAACAGAAATCTGGTTTTTGGCCTCAAACACAACCACACAGAAAAAAACCCCACTGTTTCTGATTGGTTCTGGTCTTACCCTTAACTGATGGTCTATTGAGGTTCCTGGACCTGATTCCAATATGTTGATTAGGAGGCTTCCCCACACCAACAAGCAATTCTTGGACATCAGCAGAGTGCAAGAGAATTCAACTCAACCCAACTCAGCTCTGACACTTTCTACCCACTGGCAGCATTAGATTTCAGAGGTAAGGGCTTAGTCCCACAAGACTGCCCTCCACTTCAGATACCACCCTGAGTCTGGGTTGTGCTTGTGACTGACCAGCTACAAATTGGAGGTTCCAACAAACTCCTCCAACTTAAGATGCCAACCGCAAATCCAGATTGGTACCCATACTTCTGACCAACTGGTTATAAGTCAGAGATTCCCATGACCCCCTCCTTGGGTTCGATTAATTTGCTAGAATCGCTCACAGAGGGGTGCCTGGGTGGCTCAGTGCGTTAAGGCCTCTGCCTTCGGCTCAGGTCATGATCCCAGGGTCCTGGGATCGAGCCCTGCATCGGGCTCTCTGCTCAACAGGGAGCCTGCTTCCTCCTCTCTCTCTGCCTGTCTCTCTACCTACTTGTGATCTCTATCTGTCAAATGAATAAAAAAAAAAAAAACTTAAAAAAAAAGAATGGGTCGCAGAACTCAGGAAACCCATTTATTCACTAGATTACTGATTTATTACAAAGGATATTAAGGCATATGAATCCACAGCCAGTTGAAGAGATATATAGGGCAAAGTCCCAAACAAAGGAGCCTGTCCTTGTAGAGCTTGGAGCCTAGTAAGTGGCATGTTGAAGTGTTCTGTTTCCCCAGCCTGAAAGCTCTCTGAAGCTCCTCCTTTTGGGTTTTTATGGAGGCTTCATTATGTAAGTTTGATTGGTTAACTTACTGGCCACTGATGATTGATTCAACATCTAGCCCCTTTCCCCTTCCTGGAAATCAGGGCATGGAACTGGAAGTCCCAACCTTCTATTTGTGGTTGGTTCCCTTGGCAACCAGTCCCCATTAATAAGGGCTTTCCAAAAGTCCCCTCATTAACATGAACTCAGTTGTGGTGGAATGAAGCTCCTTATGAATAATAAGACACCTGTTTCACCTTTATGGCTGGGAAGCATTTTAGGAACGGAGGACAAGAGACCAAATAAAATAAAGGATGCTCCCATTGCTCTTATCCTGCAGGAAATTCTGAGACTTTTGGGACCTGTGAAGCAAGAACTGGTGAATAAGACCAAATATATATGAGAAATATCTGAATGACCAAATAGATGTATTTATTATAAATCATAATATCATATAGGGGCACTGCATATGTGAGAATAGTTCTAAATATGACTGCATTAAGCAGTTGTTTGTGATTTAGGAATTGCTTAAGGCAGTTACCAGGGAAACCGGGGAAGGGATAGATCTTGTGGTCTGCTTAGGAAATCTGAGAACTTTTGTTTTCTTTGCAGTCTTTTGACAGGGTGACGGACATCCTTACCTTGGCATTGGCATACCTTGAGGTTTTATCTGGTACAAACTGAATGTACAAATCTCCTAAACTGGAGTCTGAGGTTTAAGACAAAGAACTTTATTATTCCTCTTGAGTTGTGCTTTTGGGTTGAAATGACATGTTTATCAAAACATATGAGGCCCTAAGAGGTGAACTTAGCATGCTTAAATGAATACAGTATACTGGGGACAGAAAAGAACTCTTTGAAACAAAGTTAAAGGCGGGGGGCGGGATCATGGGGTTTAGTTCCAGGGTCTTTTGGCTCGATTTCTAGGTTCTCACAGTTGTGATACTCTGAGTGGTAGGTTCTGGAGACAGATGAGGCCAGGGCTGAGAGATGAATGCTGAGGGGCTGAGTACTGTGGAGACTGGAGTTAGAAAAACAGTGTTCAGCAATGGGATGCAGGTCAAGGTTCTAAGTATAATCCCAAGTATAACCTTCAGAGATAAAAGCACAAGACAACAAAGACATTCAAGCCAAAGCATCAGTTTGAAGTGTCCTGGAAGATATCTGAATTTAATTATGAGTCAATGGGAGAGAAACTCTGGCCCAGAGCAAGAGTATATAGAGAAAGGAATGGGAGAAGGAGATAAGAAATTTCAGGGTCTTAGGAGCAGAGCCACGGGGGTTTTTCATAAGGACACTGAAACAGTTTACAAAACACTATGTAAATTTACACGAGTCAGCTCGCTTCTCTGAGGTTTAATTTCCTCATTTGTAAAATATGAATCATAATACGGCCTTCCAGGATGATTGTATAGTTACAAGGAATATATTATATATAAGGAATATGTGTGTGTGTGTGTAGCAAAGACGATATAGCTAAATTCATCATACTGATTCTCCTTCCTATTGTTTTCCAAGTAAAATAAATTAACTGAATTTAATCCACAGTAATTTAAAACTTAATTTGATCAAATAATATCAGTAGCTTCTGATATTTTTTCAGTCTTTCTATGATATTTACTGTCCTTTAGATTCCTCCAGTTCCCCCCACATTCCTCTCTTATTTCAGTTCATAAGGGAAAACGTAATGGCTTGAAGGAATGGATTCTCGTGGCCTCAGAGCAAATTTTAGTAGTATTTGGACTAGTATTCACTGCGGTAGAATTTGTCCATTATGTTTTGGGGTTTTCTAGTGGGTATTCTGCTTGTTCCTGGTTTACTCTTATATCTAATAACCTCATTCTTGACACAGATCTACCCCCCAAGCCACGCATACTGCCCCTGCCCCCCACTGCTGACTGAGCTTCTCTTTATCTCTTACTGGTACAAATACACCTCTGAGACTCTCTCATGGCTTTCATTTGGATCATGATTTACACTATTTACTCTACACATTTGGATCATGATTTACACTATTTACTCTACACTATTTACTCTACTTTCATTTGGATCATGATTTACACTATTTACCCCCAAAGTCTCTGCTTTGGGGGCATATTATTCTGAATCCCTGTATCATGACAAGTCTATTGACTTTCACTTCAGTGTTCATACCACATAGAAAAGAGAGGAATCAGACAGTGAACCCTAGATAATCTTTCAACCTACAGAGCAAGGACTCTGGGACACCCATACACTCATTCTTCTTTCTCCCCCACTCTTTCTCCTCTTTTCCCACTAATCTGTGGTCCAGAAGAAGGATTTCCTTTTCTCCTCTGCTCTAAGTAGAATGTCTTCTTATATTATACTCTTATTTTTTTCCCCAATTCCTCTTACCCCCATTTTTTTGATCTGGAAGAAAATGTCTTACTCTCAGGGAACTTACTTAAATTTGGAAGTAGTTAAAATATACTAGTACTTCTGAGAGAGTAGTGGGGTCAAGAATTACTCTCGTATCATAAATAACTAGACTACTGGACAAATGTAGAAAACAGCAACTTTTAGACATTCAATGCAGAACTGTGATTCCTGCAAGAAGGGAACAGATGATGTAAGCCCTGAAATCACCTAGGCTTTCTGCCTGGAGGAAATTTCCAGAATGTACCACTGGAAGGGGCAACCCAGAGAGCAAGAGTGGTCTTGCTGAGTAGATAAGAAAGAAACTGGAATTTGAAGAGGCTAAAGTGGTTAAATTTTATCGATAAGTGTTCCAGAGAGGAGGTAGCTTAACTAAGAAAAAAGTATGAGAGAGCTGTAAAGAGGTCCCGTGGAATCCTGGCCTGAATACCAACCTGCCTAGGCTTAGAGTAAAGGCTTCAAGTTTAGACAAAGAACAACTTCTGGGCAAAGAACTTACTGTGGAATTTCAAGCCAAAAGATTCCTGAATACATCATTCGAGTTCCCACAAGCCATAGAGGAGGGGCCTTGTTGGATGCATGAGGCATTCATTAGAGATCCCAGAATTGTCACATCATAGAAGTTAAGTTAAATTAGCTCTAAAGTAAAGACTAGTCTAGAGTCACTCCAAAAGAGTATAAAACAAACCTCTTAAGAATCAAACCAATCTGCAAGTAGCTTAACTACCTGCCATAAGAATATCTAGCACTCTTGAAAGGAACATAAAAAAATATAGTCCTCAAAAATGTGAGATATTTGATACACTATACTTAACAGAAAAAAGGCTAACTGGGACCCATAATCCAGTGAAAAATCAATCTATGGAAACAGATTCAGAAATGACAAAGATGATGAAATTAGCAGATAAGCACATTAAGCACATTTTCATAAATATGCATCACATGCACAAGTATTGAAAAAAAGCACAAATATAATGAGAAGAGAAATGTAAGGCATAAAAGAAAACCAAATGGAATTTCTTGTAGTAAAACATGCATATCTAAAATTAAAGTTTCACAGAAGGGGATAAGCTGAAGATTAAAAACTGCTAAAAAATTTAGTTAGCATGGAAACATAACAACAGAAACTATTGAAAATGAAGTACAAAAAGAAAAAAGTGAAAAAAAAAATGAACAGAACTCCATGACCTGCTGGAAAGTATCAAATGACTTAAAATACATGTGATTGGGATCTAAGAAAGGGATCTGAGGTAGCAAGGTATGAAAAATTTCCAAGTTTGACAAAAAATACCAACCTATTGATCTAAGAAATGCAGCAAACCCCAAACAAGATAAACAGAAAAAAGCCACATAGAGGAACATCATAATCAAATTATGAACATAGTGTACGAAGCAGGAAAAAAATGTACAGTGTGAACAGAACAAAGGTAGAACTAACTGCAGGCATCCAGTGAGAAATTAGGTGAGCAACAGAAACTAGTGGAGCACCATCTTTAGAAGGCTGAAAGAAAAGACAGTAACAGTGTATTCTTTTATACCCAGATAGACTATGCTTCAAAAATGAAGGTGAAATAAAACATCTGTAGAGAGAAAAAAAAAGTCGAGAATATTTGCTACTGGCAAACCTATACTATAATAAATGCTACAGGAAGTTCTTCAGGAAGAAGGAAAATAGCCCCATCTCTTAATAGTCATGCTTTGCATAATTTCCTCCCACATTGCATCAAGTTTGGTCTGTATCACTAAGAAAGCAGGGTAGATATGATGGTATTTTTATATCCATTCAGAGATTAGGCTATAAAAGACAAATTTCTCTCCCTCCAATGCCAAATTCCCCATCCATCACTCTGTAGGAAGCCAAAATCCATGTTCTGAGGATACTCAGGGAGTTTATGAGAAGGTCTGCATGGAATTTCAGCCAGTCTTGGTTGTGAATAACTGAGAATGTGAATGAGCTGAGATCTTTAGCCCCAGATGACTAGATCCCTGGAAGACAGTTTGACTACTTCTTGAGAGATTCTGGCAGAACCATGTAAGTTACTCCTGGATTCTTAACTGACAAGAACTGTGAAATAATAAATATTTGTTGCTTTAAGTTGCTAAGTGTTGGAGCAATTTGTTATGTAGCAATAGATAAATAATACACTTCTAAACTAATTCTAATACACCAGCATTTTGTGATTTAAAAAAATATATTCCTTATAAACAAATATGCAGAAATCTCTGACAGATATTAACAAATTTAAAAGAGCAATTTATAAAAAGGATTATAGCCTGATCAAGTGATATTTAATCCAGAAACGCCATGTTTATTTTTGATCAAAATAACACAACAAAATTTACCATATTTACAGAGTAAACATAAAAAGAAACTCAAAAGATTAACTCGACTTATATAGAATAAGGCCTTGAAAAGACTCAACATGTATTTTTTATAAAAAAAAAAAAACAACTCAGAATGCTAGAAATAGGAAAGAGCTTTCTCAACCTGATCAAGGCAATTTATAAAAAAACCTACTGCTAACCTCATATTTACTGGTAAAAGACTGGATGGCTTTTTCATAAGATCAAGGACAAGGCAAGTTTATTTACTTTGATGACTTCCATTACATAACTTCAATATTGTACTGGAAGTCCCATACAATGAAATAAGGCAAGAAAAAAATATAGAAGGTTGTATTGTAAAATTTTAAAACTTTGTATTTTCCTGATGCTTCAACATCCCCACAAACAGGCTATGAGCACCCCACCCATGTGACCAGTGCACTGGTGTGATAAGGTGGGTCCCTGTTACAGGGTACCTTTCTTGCTTTCCCCTGTCTATGGGTTAATGACATTCAAATGTACCAGTAAAACCTCTTTGTGCCTTTTGCTTTTGTCTTCCACATTGACCCTCAATAAAGGCACTTGTTCATGGGTCCTGATCTCCACCTGCTTGGCAGAGCCTGCTGCCTTGGAACTCTTTCCATATGGCCCCCTGAGTGATGAGCCATGCCTCCCTCTTTCGGGATTTGCAAGTATAGCAAATCATTTAATATGTCTCTCTGTGTGGTGTTCTTCTATGTCTGTACCTGACTGAACATCAAAAACCCCCATTTTAAGTAACAGAATTATTCCTTACAACACAAAGGTGAACTTATTAAAATAAGAAGGAGAACCTTTTTTTTTTTTAAGATTTTACTTATTTATTTGACAGAGACCACAAGCAGGCAGAGAGGCAGGCAGAGAGAGAGGGGGAAGCAGGTTCCCCACTGAGCAGAGAGTCTGATGTGGGTCTTGATCCCAGACCCTGAGATCATGACCTGAGCCGAAGGCAGAGGCTTTAACCCACTGAGCCACCCAGGTGCCCCCCCAAAAAGAAGAAGAAATTTATATTTATTTTTAGGCAACATACTTGAGTGTACAGATTATTTTAAGAAATCTGTAACAAATTGTGCCAAAACTAAAAAGCAAATCTAGTAATATTATAAGGTAACAAAATGTTGGGTGATGGACATTGCGGAGGGTATGTGAAATGGTGAGTGCTGTGAAGTGTGTGAGCCTGATGATTCATAGACCTGTACCCCTGGGGCAAATAACACATTATATGTTAATAAAAAAAAAGGAAAAAAGATAACAAATAAATGGTACTTCTTTGTAACAACAATGAACGGTTAGAATTTGAAATTCAAAAACTATCACTTATGATAGATCAAAACCACCAAATACTTAAGGATAAATGTAACCTAATATGTGCAAGACCTGTATACTAAAGTTATGGAGCATTTTACATGAAAGACATTAACTAGTAAATGGAGAAGAATGGTACGTTAATAATCAGACATTTTCATAAGATGCCAATTCTCCTCTAACTGACCAATAGATTCAATACAGTCTCAATCAATATCCCAGGGTTTTGTTTTTCTTTTTTGTAGAATTTTACATGAAAATTCGAAACTTTTATATTAAAAAATGGAAATCCTAGAATAGCCTAAATAATTCTGAAAAAGAACAATGGTGATAGAGCTATCTTGCCTGATTTGAATACCTATTATCAAAAACATTAACTAATACGGTATATTCCTGGCATGAAGAGAGAGGCACAAAGGTCAATGGAACAGAATTGCACCCCCAAATATGCCCAAAATAAATAAATATGCCTATTAATTGCTTTTTCAAAAAAGTGCCACTGTAATACTGAAGGAAAGAGCAGACTTTCAACAAAGGATCAAAAAGATAGTCACATGGGGAACAATGAATTAATGTTCTTCTCATACATTGTACAAAAACTAACCAGAAATGGTCACAGACCTAAATGTACTAGCTCAAAGTATAAAATTTTTAGAAGGAAATATAGGAATTAAATTTCTACTACTGAAGTACGACACTTTTTTTAGACCCAAGGGCACAAAACATTTGAAATACAAACAAATTTGATAAATCATACTTTATCTGATTCAAACATTTCAGCTCTTTAAAAGGTACTTTGAATAGAATAGAAAGGCAAGCTATAGCCTGAGAGAAAATATTTTTAATATGTATGTCCAACAAAGGCCTTTATCTGGAATATATAAAGAACTTTTATAACTGAAAAATAAGAAGATAAACAGCTCAATAAAATAGGCAAAAAAAAAAAAATTAACACACACTTCACAGAAGACACAAATGGATGATAAGCTTACAGAAATATGCTCAACGTCATTAGTCACCAGACAAGGACAAATTAAAGCCACGGAGAGATAATACACAACCACTATAGAGGCTGTAGTTGAAAAGATCGACATCAAGTTTTAGTGAGAAGTGCAACCACTGGAATCTTTACTGTGTCTAGTGGGAAGGCGTTCTATTTTGGAAAATAGCTGGTAGTTTCTTACAAAGTTAAACATACTTCCACCACATGATCCAGCACTTCCACTCCTATGCGTTTGCCCTAAAAAATGCAAATATGTTTACCAAAGATTTGTACTTGAATGTTTGTAGCAGCTTCCCTCATAATAGCCTCAAATGGGAATGATCTAAATATTCATTATCTGGTGAAGGGAAAGCAAATTGTGGTGTATGCACATAATGGAACACTATTCCGCAATAAAAACGAATACACTACTGATATGATCTGCATCATGCAATGCATCTTAAAAACATTATGCATAGCAAAAGAAACCAGACTCAGGAGACTATACAGTATATGATTCAAATTTTATGAAATTTTAGACAAAGCAAAACTGTACTGATGCAAACACAGAAGTCACTGCCAGGAGTTTTGGAGGAGGGGAAGTGATTTATTACAGAGGGGCACAAAAGTATTCTTTGCAGCAATGGAAATTTCCTATATTACACTGTAGTGTTGGTTATATATACTTATCAAAACTTATTGAAATTTGAACTTCATATGGGTGAATTTTATTATAGGTAAATTATAACTCAATAAAGCTGACTTTTTTAAAAGAATAGTCATCAGGTATATTCCCAGGTATCTTATGGTTCTTGGTGCTGTAGTAAAGGAATTGATTCTCTAATTTCCCTTTCTGTATTTTCATTGTTAGTGTATAAGAAAGCCACTGATTTCTGTACACTGATTTTGTATCCTGCCACATTACTGAATTGCTGTATGAGTTCTAGTAGTTTGGGGGAGGAGTCTTTTGGGTTTTCCATATCAAGTATCATATCATCTGTGAAGAAAGAGAGTTTGCCTTCTTTGCCAATTTGAATAACTTTTATTTCTCTTTGTTGTCTGATTGCTGTTGCTAGGACTTCTAACACTACATTGAACAAGAGTGGTGAGAGTGGGCATCCTTGTCATGTTCCTGATCTCAACTAACTGAGGGTTTTGGAGGGGCCAGGGGTGGGAGTTTGGGTGAGCCTGGGTGGTGGGTATTGTGGAGGGCACGTATTGCATGGAGCACTGGGTGTGGTGCATAAACAATGAATTCTGGAACACTGAAAAGAAATTTTAAAAATGAATAAAAATTTAAAAATATAAAAAAATTAAAAGAATAGTCATACACTCATTGAGTAATACATGCTTCTATGTCACTAAAAGAAAATAAAGTTATAGTTTAAAAGTAGATCATTCATTGAACAAATACTGAATGATCACTTACACATGCCAAAGTTGGGGCTAAGTGTTCAGGACAAAGTTACAAACTAGATAGTGGGTAAGACAGGCGAGTGAACACCATTAAAATACCGTGTAACTGTTATGATGGAGATAATCACAAGAAGCTGTAGGGTGCACAGAGAAGAGACAACCAATTCAGTGCTGGGGATATGAAAGGCTTTTTATTAAAGGTAATATCAGAGTGCAAATCTGATGGAAGAAGATGAGCAAGCTAACCAAATGAGGGTGTGTGGGCAATAGTCAAAAGGGAGGGGGGCACACAGCTGGAACTTGGGAGTAAGAGAGCAGGTGGTTTTCTGTGAGTGGAATTGAAACTAGATGTAAGTAGGTATATTCAGGATATAGCTGAGAAATAGAATTTATAGGATTTAATAATTTTTACATCTGGGACCTGAGGCAAGGCAAGAGACCAAGGCTGTTTTTACTTTTCTAGCTTGAGAAACTGGCAGTATTCACTGACACTGATATGTGGGAGTAAAAGGAATGGGTTTAGCGACAGGTTGAGGGGGGTTGTTTCATGAATGTTGAGTATGAAGTGCTCAATCTGTAGCAGATCATTGAATATAAAAGTGTGTGGCACACAAAATGAACCAGAAATAAAGAGGCAGGTCTAGAGGGCATGAACATGCTGGAGTTATCACAAGAAAGGATGAGATTAATCAGGTATATAGGGACACATGAAACAAGATGGTCCAAGAGAGGGAAAGGAATGAACAGCCAGACGACTGGGAGGATGATTAGAATACCAGGGCCCAGAAGTCAAGGACAGATAATGCTTTGAGTGGCCAAGAGAGAAGTCAAATAAGACAAAAGGTGAAAAGTGCACATGCAATGTTGCAAGAGGGAGAAAACCACACACTTTTCCAAGTGTAGCCCCCGTAGTCTGAAGGTGGGGAAGCCAGAAACAGAAGTTTGAAGAGTGGGTGGGAGGTGATAAAATGGAGATATTAAATATTGGCCTTCCCCATGAAAGAAGAGAGAATGCGTGTGGAATCTGGGGGAGTACCTCGGGATTGGAGGCAGGGCCGTGTCCACATGCTAATGGGGTGCAGTCAGTGGAGAGGGAGGGATGGATGGAGTAACATTCCTGAAAAGTGAAGAAGGGAAGGAATCCAGAGAATGGGATCCATTTTTCAGTAGATAAAGAATGTTTGTTCTGGTCCATCAAGATGGGAGGAGGAGGGAATGAGTGAAGATGCTATTATGTAAGTCCTATGGCAGGAAGTTGAGGGAGTTTGACTGGTGTCTTCTATTTTTCTGTGGGAGGCAAGGTCAGATGGAGACTAAGGGAGAGACGGAGGTCCTGCCTTTTAGAGCAGAGGAGGCAGTTTAAGTATTTTTTTAAAAAATATTTTATTTATTTATTTGATAGAGATCACAAGTAAGCAGAGAGGCAGGCAGAGAGAGAGAGGTGGAAGCAGGCTCCCCACAGAGCACAGAGCCCAATGTGGGGCTCCATCCCAGGACTCTGAGATCATGACCTGAGCTAAAGGCAGAGGCTTTAATCCACTGAGCCACCCAGGCTCCCCCAGAGGAGGCAGTTTAAAACAGCTGCCTCACAGAAGATGAACACATCATGGTTCTCCCGAATGTCATTAAGGGCTGAGTTAAGATTAGGGACCATGAATTAATACTGTTTCTAAATCAGAGTGATTTTTTTTTCTCCACAATTACCCAGTAATCCAGGTTCAAGTGTGGAGCAGGTAACAAGTTGAATTCATTCAGGTTTTGGGTTCTACACAGGACTCACCATAAGATCATTACAAAGTAAGAAATTAAGGATTTTGAGAAAAGTAGTTGCTGTGATGGTTGATGTCAGCTAGATGATGAAGGACATGAAAAAAGGGAGTCCTGGGAGATGAGAAGAAAATAGGTTGATCTGTAAACTGGAAGTTTCTAGAAGGCCTAAAAATGGTATAGTGGGGATAAGTGAATTGAGGTAATGTGGCCAACATGGAGAGATAGAGAAGATCATACAAAATAAAAAGGACAAGGAATCCTAAAGATCAGGATGTCAGAAGGATTATCTAGTCCTAAAGGCATCAAAGATGGTAGCAATACAGGGATGGGGAGAAAGATGGAAGACAGAGGTGAATCTTTAAAGAATTAGGAGGAATGCCTAGGATAGGAGGTCTTAGGCAAGAGTGCAAAGAAGGAGTATAACAAAGCAGAGCCACAAGACAAACTCTTAAATGAGAGAGAACTATATAGGTCTGAAGAAACTTAATCCAGAATCAGTTGTTTTAAGCAAGGAGGACCCATTTCCAACCTTTAATGGCATGCAAGTGGAGGAAGAACAGCCTCCACTTGTGTGGCTAGGATGGGTAGGATCCATGAAGCTTCTGGGCTCAGTGCAGCTGACATGGATAAACAGAGGCTTTTTGGTGATGGGAAGCCTTGCAGGGTGGATGAATGAGCAGACATCCTGGTGGTGGAGGCAATGACCTCTGTTGCATTCTGCATCAATGGGAGTGGATATGTCTCAATTAGGATGATCAGTGAGGTAATTAAAGCTCCAGAATCAGTCAGACCTGGGCTGGGTCCAAGTTCTGTCACTCACTGACCATGAAAGCTTCTCTGAACACCCGTTTCTTCCACTATAAAATGAGGATAATATTATTAACATCAGAGTTGTCTTAAAACAACATGATGCTTGTCAAACAGCATGGTGCAGTCAAATAGTAAGTACTCAATAAAGACTACTGTTACTTTTATTACAATTCTGGGTATATGCAATGCTGGAACCCAAAAAGAAAGGACTGTGCTTAATGAGATAACCTCTCAGTGAATGTGGGTGGAAGGAAAGGTGGGGGGTATGAGAGTTTGCCAAATGGAAAAAATGAAAATTGTTCAGTGGACGAGACCTTTATTTCTCAAGACAGATCATTAAACAGTGTGCAATGTCAAAGAATCTGATTATCAGATTGATTTTCCTACTTTCCTATAATGGTGGGTCTAGGGATTCAGGATGATTTAACTTTTCCCTTGTTGACAGGAGCAAAGTGTTTAGAAAGAGTTGCTGGGGGAGAGAGCTGTCACTTCCACACCTCATTTAGATACCCAGCCCTGCTTACACAGTCTGCTGAATTCTGATTAGAGAGTTGTATTCTTACAACAGACACCATTGTCCACATGTAGACACACCACAGTAGTTCCCAAGTAGAAGACAAAGATCACTAAGAAGTGGAGACTTTCTTGAGTTTCCTCCTCTGATGAAAGGCCCTTCCCCTGCAGCAATGTGAGTCTCCATGCAGGGGAGGGACTCTCTCCTTCTGTCTCTTTACAACCTCTATCCCAAGGGCCTTCAAAAGGAAGCAGCCTGCTCAGTGGTTGTGGGTGCTTTTCCCGAGGGTATGGAGGATAGATTATATGATTTAAAACACAGCCCTTCCATGACCCAACTTAATCCCTACACAGGCTCCAGGTGATCACTGGCCCTGGCAATCTGTTTCTTCTGAAACTATCCTCTTCGATCTTAACTTTTTTTTTTTTTAATCCTGAGAGCTTTTGGCCTACTTTTTGTTGTTTACATTTTATACATTTTCCAAAACTCCAAAGTTCTCCTTCACATGGTACTTATTCAATAATTTTATAAATAAATATATTCCTTTGATTTGTAGTGAGTTGGGAGGGGAGAGTATCTGGCTCTCCACTTCCCTGCCTATCTGGTGAGTATGTAGAAGTTAATAGCCCAGACTCTGGAACCACACTGTCGGAGACTAAATCATAGGTCTACTGCTTCCTATGTGACCTTGAGCAAGTTGCTTAATCTCTCTGCACCTCAGTCACCATCTGTGAAATGGGGATATAACAATAATCTCATGGAGTTGTTTTGAGGATTAAATTAGTTCAAAAATACAATGTGCTTAAAACAGTGCCTAGTGCATAAGAGCATAAGAATATAGACATTTTTTTTAAAGATTTTTATTTATTTATTTGACAGAGATCACAAGTAGGCAGAGAGGCAGGCAGAGAGAGAGGAGGAAGCAGGCTCCTCGCTTGAGCAGAGAGCCCGATGCGGGGCTCGATCCCAGGACTGAGATCATGACCTGAGCCGAAGGCAGAGGCTTTAACCCACTGAGCCACCCAGGCGCCCCAGAATATAGACATTTTTAAAAAAGATTTATTTATTCTAGAGAGAAATCGAGCATGTGGTGGGGGGGAGGGGGAGCTCTGAAAGAAGGAGAGAGAAATTTAGCAGACTCCATGCTCAGCATGAGCCCAACGGGAGGCTTGATCTCACGATCCTGAGATCACGACCTGAGCCAAGACCAAGAGTCAGATGCTTAACTGACTGCACACCCAGGCACCCCTAGAACTACAGACATTTTTATATTATTTATCTTAGCATCCAGCACTGGAATGCCTCCTGGGAAAAGGGGCAGGTAGAGCTTAATAATTTCTTTTGAGGTAGATGAGATCTTCAAGTTGTAGGTGTTCATAAATGCCAAACTATCATGAATGAGAGTGTTAGCTTTCCATGAGATAGGAACATGATTTATCAATCTCGCTCCTTAAATGGAACAAGAGATGAGAAATGAGATGAAAGAAAGGAGGAATGGGAGGGAGAAGTCAGTGATGTGGAGAGAGGCTGACACTGGGTGTGATGAAGGGTTTGTGAAATCCCTTGGTAGTGAGGTGGCTGGAAGACATTTCTTGATGTGCCACTCTGTTCTACTGACAGTTATTTTCATGGTGGTGATAGAGATTTCTCCTAAGGGACCTCTCTGCTTGGTATTGAGTATGGTCTATTTTTTTTTTATACATGTGCAAGTGGATATTTTAGATACTCAAAGAAATAGTTTTGTCCTGTGCCCCACCTCCTCCAAGCTGGGCCTTTACAGAATAGGATGGAGACATCCATCTAGATACATACCCTCAGAGGCAAAAGACTCCAGGGTTCCTGGGAACTTGCTGAAGTATCAGGTTTTGGGTGTCTACAGGCTGCAGAATGGGGGAAGGTATGAAGCAAATTTTGCTGAGCTCTCAAAGGTGAGAGAGATCCCTGTTGACATCTCAACCAACATTTACTGAGAAATGTTATGTGATAGCCACTGAGAGAGGTCCATGAATGAAGCCCTATAACTAGTCCTGTGACATAGTTAGTGCAGTGGCAGAGCTAAGTTTCCAGCCCAGTAGAAGGTGAGCGTGGTGTGTGAGGAAGTCTGGGGGACTCTGTTCCCCTCCTTGAACTGTACCCCCCAACACTCTTGTTGCCCTGAACTGCTCCCACATACTGAGACTCCTCTGAGATCTTATGGCTAGTAGCATTTCACATACAACCATATAAAAGATACAGATAGGGGCACCTGGGTGGCCCAGTGGTTAAGTGTCTCCCTTCAGCTCAGGTCATGATCTCAGGGTCCTGGGATTGAGCCCCATGTCTGGCTCCCTGTTTTGCAGGGAGTCTGCTTCTCCTCCTTTCTCTGCCCTTCCCCCCACCTCCCGCTCATGCTCATTCTCTCTCTCTCTCAAATAAATTTTTTTAAAAAATACAGATAGATAGATTTCTTCAAATAGATTTCATTTAGTCCTTCTAACAACCCCAAGAGGCAGATGATACTGCCATTTTGAAGAAAGGGATAATGAAGAAAGAAGATGTGTAGTTACAGGTGTGAATGGGCTTTAAAGACTGATATGTCATAATCTGATTGATGGCTTTGCCACGTTCTACTTGTAGGACCTTGAGAAAACTGAACTTCTAGGAGCTTCAATTTGCCTTAAACAAAGAGATTTTATAGGATCATGTAAGGATTATAACAAAATACTGATCTCTTGGAAAATACCAATAAAATAGTGTGTTGCTCTTTGGTTATTCCTTTGTAGACAATTTTTCACATCTGTAGACATTATGTACCTAATAATTTAGAGACAAAAGTTAAGTAAATTATCTTCTTAAGCTAAGCCACCATAATCATGTTAACTCTTGCATATAGTTTACAATGAATTCATATGCCCTATGTGGAAAAATCTGCTTAATTTATCAGCTCTGCCAAGTTCTTATGAAAACAAACAAACAAAAAAAGGTGGAAGAGGTAGCAGGAAAAAAAAAGGAAAGAAAGAAAAATATCCTTTATGTAGTCTTTTGCTGTGGACATTATATATTTCCTCTCCAACAGAGAGAACTAAAACCTTAAAACTGGATGGTTCATACTTAGAAGGAACCAGAGCTAGTCTGGAATTAGCTGGTTCTGAACGGCCAGGTAGAATGTGTATGGGCCAGTACAAGCAGGGTCCTCTGGCTTATTATTCTCCTTTTAAAGTTCCAGATAATAAAGAAGGAAACTCCCCCAACATGTTCTGGCTTAGAGCCTATGCCCAGGTCATGTTGGTGGAGCAATGGTGTAAGTGTCTGTTGCCCAGATGCATATGCAAAGGATGGGTTGCAACTTGGACTCTTGATTGAGAAACCTTCTGTGCTACTGCAGATGAGGGTCTACTTCTTCCTCTTCCTTCCTCCTGAGGCTGAGATGGGGAGGCACTGAGGGCCTCACACAAGACTGATTTGGATGAAAGGATTGTTGTGAAGAGAGGCCATTTGTCAGCTCCAGGACCATTTTGGTTAATGATTTAACTATAGTCACTCTGCTGCTGGTAGCAACTTTACATCAAAACCCACAGTCCCACCTTCACCAAGCAATCTATAAGCCCATACTTGGTGCACACCTATGCTGACCTGATGCTTTGAGGGGCTTTCTCTAAGTTTCTAAGTGTTTCATTTTTATGTGCATTTGAGGAATTGGGGAAGAGAGAAGGTAACACACACACACACACACACACACACCCCAAACTAAAAAAAAAAAAAAAAAAAAAAAAACAACAAACAAAAAAAAACATTTTAAAAAGGGAAACTTTTTCAGGGAGTTTAGCCAATGTTCCAAAGAGCTGTGTTGATGAAATGAAGCAGCTCAAGTGAAAACAAATTGAATTTGGAAAAAAAATTTACTCCACCCAGTGGCAGTTGGAGCTTCCATTCTGAGTTACTTCTAATGTCCTGGAGCCACGTTTACTTTGCTGAACAGACTAAATCATTTAATTTGTCAGCTTTTCCTTCCCCCTGCCAGACCTCACTCAAGAAACGCTTCCAGGACCATGGGAGCTCACCAAAGCCTTGGCCTGCCTGAGTCACTCCCTGGGGGCCACGTATCCACAGTGCAAGTTTCTCTGTCTTAATTCAAAGCTGCTCAAAGTCAGGGGAGAGTGTTTCTGCTTCCATCCACAAAGTAGGTCAGAAGTATAGGACGATACCAATAGCTAGTATTTTACTGAGTATTCTTTGTGCATGGCAAGTAGCATATTGAGAGCTCTAAACCTATTAATTCATGCATCCTTCACCATCATGGATACAGAGAGCTAATATTCTTCTGGCTTTACAGATGAGGTGCCTGGGGTTCAGAGAGTAAACAACCTGATCAAGGTTATACCACAGTGTTAAGCTTCAAAACTAGGTGGTCTCTCTTTGAACATAAGAACACTGAGTAACAGTGCAATTTACCACTGAGCAGTGTACTCAGTACTGGGGTGTCTGCAGGATGGTGGGGACACAGTGATGCACTGGCATAGGCTTTTGCTCAGAACAAGATGAAATTCTAGTGAAAAAGCAAGCATACGAATAAACAACAGTGACTGTGTGAGCAAAGCCTAGGAGTACAGAGAAGAATGACAAATTAGCTTTATCTCAGGGTAAAGAAGGGGTCTAATAAAGGAGGATTTGAAGAGAAGGTAATGCTTAGACAAGAACTGAAGGATAAAAAGGAGAGACCAATAGGGTCAAAAGCACAGAGGTGTGGACATAAATGGTGTGGTAGTTAAGTACAAAGAGTCTAGAATTGCTCTAGGGTCAGCTGAAAGGGAATAGGCAGAGAATGCTAATGATCACCATTATCTAACTTTCCAGCTTCCTTTGTAGTTAAGGTGGAGCAATACTGTGATTTCATTTCTGGCCGACAGAATGGGACAAGAAGTGATAATGTAGGTCTTCCAGGTCTGGAGCATAAACCCTTCCATGGGTGATCCTTTCTTTCTCTATATTCTGGCAGTCAGAAAAACAAACAAACAAAACTCTGAGAACCCAGAGAAGGAAGGTAACCCATAAGACCAAAGGAAAAGAGAGTTCTGAATTATTGCCCAGAGCAATCACCCCTCTCTCAGCTGATCCACATCACATGGAGGCATGGATAAAAAAAGGAAGCTCACTGTATTATTCTGCTAAAATCCTGGGATTATTTGTCCCAGCACTTGGTCTAGCCTGGCTAATCCTGGAGGTCAGTCAGAGGAGAGTATCAGCCTCATCACTGAGAACCTTGTTCATGGGGAAGAGGAGCTTAGGACTGGCCTCTAATATGATTGGGAGCTACTGAAAATTTTAAGCAAAGGAGTGGCTCAGATCTATAGTTTAGGAAGTTTGTTCTGGATGCTGCATATTCAATGAGTTGGACTAGAGGCAAGATGGTAGGAATGAGAAGAGGTGTGTGTGGCTAGTGGTCTATCTGTGCAGCCCACTAAAGTGGACCTACCTCATATCATCTTTTTCTATTGTTTACGCTGTGGATGTTTTACATAGAAAGCCCTGTAACAGAGATTCATGCAATGTTATAAATGAATGAATGACTTCATCACTGCCAATTACTTTATGCCAGTCCCTGTGGTTGGTGTTGATATGCGTTATCTCATTTAAATTCACGATTTAAATCTGCCATCTAATGGGTGAGGAGACAGAGACTGAGACACATTATGCTACTTTCCCAAAGACCTAGAGCCACTAAATTCTAGATCTGAGACTTGAACCCAGGCCTCGGACTCCAGAGTTCATAATCCTTTTATTACACCTTGCTTGCTCAGTCATGTTCAAGTAGAGAGGAAGTTTTGGGGTTGAGTTTGACAATCCTCCTGGTAGAGAATCCCTTTCATCACACGCTATTTATGTGGATTCTGCAGGGTATATGTAGTGACAGGAAACAGCCTCTAGTACCATGGGTTCAATGAGACTTAGAAGCTTTTGGGTCCTCAGATATGGTGAGAAAGTCTTTCATTTTACACATGAGGGAAGTGTAGTCTAGAGAATGGAAAAGATTACTGGGCCTGCAATACATTGTTTCCTTTTCTTGGGGATGCCCTATGGGGAAGAAATGTGAGCTGGTCAAATCTCCTTATAAATATGCTGGAAGGATTCCAGGGAAAACCACAGGTGGTATTTCTTAGTGGCCGTCTTTACCTTTAGAGAACTTTTAACAGCATGTACCTTAGCACTCTAGGATTGCTTATGGCCAATAAACCCAGAATCTATAGATTCATGGAGCATGGCTTTCTGAAAAATGTCGTACAATCCATGCGATCACTGGAGTATAAAATGGAGATGTTTCATGACCAAAAGGTTTGGCTTTCATATAGGTGATGTGCTTTTAAACTTCTTTTAGAGACCTCTGTGTGACATCTGGGACAGAGCAAGTCCTAATGTGACAAGAAAGGGTCCAGGAAGTAGCATGGGCAGTTCTGAGCTTCTCCCAGCTTCCCTTGTGCCTTGAGATTACTTGTAGCTTTGAAATTACTCATAAAGCTTGATACTGGTACCATACTTGATTCTTGTTGAGTCTAATTTGAGAATCCAATGTTTGTGTTATCTCCAAAGGATACTGCTTTATCTAAGATCACATGGTTTGGCAACAGAAGATCCTACCTCAGATCTCCTGTCTCCTAGATCCCAAATCAGTTTAATGTTGATGTTTCCTTTGTTCCAACATCTTCCTCATCTTCCACATCTTCTTTTGTGGTTTAGGATGATGATGGTGATGACTAAGACAATGATGCACTAGCAACTACCCTTTATTAAATACCTACTATATATAAGACATAATGTCCTATATGTCCTATGTCCTATATAACAATAACACAAATATGTATAAACATTCACTATTCACTCAAGACAAATACGTATAGAGCCTGTAATAGGTGGCACTTTATGAAACTTCTAATATTAAATCTACAAAATAGTCATTTCATACGGCTCGACCTAATACTATATGCCAAGTAATCTAAATTAGGTAGTCAAGGGAAGCCTCTCTGAAGATCCCCTCTGACAAGAGGGAGCCTAGTATATACTATAGGGAGACTATTGCATGAAAAGGGAAATTTCTACTGTAAGGCTCCTAGGAGGGAACCAGTTTGGGAACTTGAGAAACCAGAAGAGTACTGCGATGGCTGGGGCAGAGTGAATGAGACAAAGAGGGACAGAAGTCAAATTTGGATGAGTTGGCAGGAATCAAACCATTGGGCTTTGTAGGCAGGACTAAAGAGCTTAATTTTTTATCCTAAATGGGTTTTGGCTTGGAGTAGGAGAGGGGGAAATGAGATGTGATTTACATTGTTAAAGAGTCTCTCTAGCTGCCAGGTGAAGAAAGGTTGTTAGGGGCGTAACAGTGAAGATAGGGGGATATCGTATGATGCTCCTATAATGGTCGGGTATGAGCTAACAGTGGCCTAGACTGGAGTGACAGCTCTGAGGATGGAGATAACTACTTGGATGTGGAATTTATTTTGGTTGCTCCTTGCTCCCAACAACCACATTATAAAAGCTCTTGTGGATGTTTCAAAGAATGTTTGCTAACAATCTCTCAGCTTGGAGGAAGCTGTGGACACTGACAAGGGTTGTACTCACTTCGTTTGATGTATCAGTTATGAGTAAGATATAATTACAAATTAATTCTCTCCTCTGTCTCAGAGCAGGATTTGCTTTGGGTGGTGGCAACATTTGAAAGAAGGCATCTTTAGCAGCCCTCTTAGCTAAGGGTCCTGTCTTTGGTATAGGGAAAGCTAGACACCAGAGCTCATATGCTCTTCTCCAGAAAATGAAACTGCTTCCCAGTCCAGAGATATTTAGACAAAAGTCTCACGGCTGCAGTGAACAGAAAAGAAAGGCTATGATGGGCAGATTCTTGGCATTGCTGTTCAGGATACACAAGGGCTTGCCCAGTGACCAGGAGAGTAGGGGCCACTGAGGAAAACTGGCTGAGGATTAATTGAATGATGAGGAGGAAAAGGATGAGGAGGAGAGGAAAGGGAGATTGGAGTCTGGGACAGCGCCCGGGCTGCCTTTGTAGGCAAGTTCCCTAACAACACGTTCTGGGGGAAGGCAGGCTTGACTGAAGCTTAATTCAGATTCTTTGAATGTGCCTTAAGGAGGCAGACTAAGGAATGATCTGATGAAATGCAACGGGAAGTGAAACTTGGCAGGGGCACAGTGGCAAATGAGCTGAGAATATGGGGAGATATCCTGCCAAGACCCCATTCCCCCCAGGACCACCCTCAGCGTATCCGGAGAAATCAATCAAATGGACGGGACTGGATGGCTCCCACAGAACAGCAGTGGGGGACCCCTGTAAGGGTTGGGGGTCTTCCTTTTACAAACAGGATTTGAGACTCAACAGAGCATTAAGACGGGTCAGTGAAGACTTAGGGGAGGCACTCAAAGTTTTTTAATATCCTGTGGGTGACTCAGCAGTGCCAAATGCTATGCCCATTCCTGGACTGTGCCCAGGGAATTATAGCCCTGCCTCCCAGTTCGTGTGAAGGCCCAGGAGCAGGGAACGTGACATGATTTCAATGTCTACCACACTGGGGAAATTTGTGAGAACTTTGTAGAGAGTTCACAAAATTCATCAACTCACTAAACATTCCCTGTCCTTGTTCTTGAGCAGCCCACATCTCCCAGTGCTGCCTCTTTCCTCTCTTGGATGTTCATAGTACTCCTCTCTAAAAGTCAAGTTTGTTGTACTTGTGCCTTCGCTCAGGTAGTCAAATCTCCATGAATGTCTCCTTATAGGCTGCTCACAGGGTCATCTGTCAGGGTTGTCAAAATTAAAAGTGGGAAAGAACTTGGTATTAGGGACTCCTTTCTATATTGTAAACTCCTTCCTGCTCCCCTCACCAATTTCATAAAAAACTCTTTACAACATCCAAAGTGCTTTACCCATTACAGCTCTGCATCTCACTCTCATTTAGTAAAGTCGCTATCATTATCCCCAGGTGACTGGCAAGGAACCAGACTCAGAGGGAAGAGATATACCCAAAATCACATGGTACACTTCGTGGGAAAGAAGGATCTGGAACCTGGGTCTCCTAGTCTCCACCTTGATCACTCATCTTCACGCAATGATGTCACTATCTTCTTTTCTTCTTCTGCCATGTCAATGGGTAAAATAGAGCAAAATAATATTCTCTATTCCCATATCCACACAAACATGATACAGTCTCTAGACTACTTTCCTTTAGCTCAGCTGAGACGAACTCTCATCTGGAAAAAATTTGTTTCTTGACATTTCCAGTCTCATTGACTGTCCTCTCCAACCTCATACTTTTTGATCCAAAAAGTCTCTCCCATCCTAACTACTCATAATGATTAAAAAAAACCAAACACATGAAATTATTATTTCACACTACTATCTGTTCCTTTGCTCATACTCTTTTCCCTCCCCAACCTTTGACAGGGAAATTTCTGGAAACAGGAAGCATCCTTTAAGCCTCAGGAATGTACCTTTCATTTCTAGCTGGCATGAATGGGTCATCCCACAGCCACTCTCTTTGTTTTCTCCACCACAGCATTCACCAGATTATGTTATTAATGCCTATTCACATGCCTTGCCTCTTCCTCTGGCCCAGAAGCCCCTTGAAGGCAAGGACTTCCTATCTTCATTATTTAACACAGATCTTAACCCGTCATAGCAGGTACTCAGGGAAATATTTCTTACTCTGATCAGAAATCACAAACTATATATAGTTACATTTCCAGGCAAATAGTTTTAATAATTAAACAACCATTTTCTTATTTCCAGAAATAATTTTATTGGCATTTTCTTATAATTTTACATATAATAAAATACACAGTTCTGACATATTGAGTTAGATGAGTTTTGACTTTTGTATATACCTGAGTAACCACCACCTCAAACAAATTATAGACTATTTCCCACCTGCTTTCTTCCTTGATTCCAGCCCACAGGAAAAGTCTCCTAAACACCTTGGCCAAGGCTAAGAATCCCAGTTTTAAATCAGTATCTCAATGTGAGCTGTCCTCTACAAGTACAAACCTTGGCCTAAGGGACCACGATGGCTGGAGCCAATTGGCAGGATCATGGTGAATGATGCAATGCATGGCATTACTCTTCTGAACAGAAATGGCACTGTTGGTGATGTATCGTTAGCTGAATAACATTTTATGTCTTTCTCATTCATGGTCAGTGGTCAGTGCAAAACCCTCTTTTCTCCTGGTTTAAGTAGAGAAGTTCCAAAGAATCCAAATCAGTCAGGGACAGATAATTGAGCTCAGGGTCCTACATAATCCTTAGGCCTGTGGCCTGGTTTTCATTTGGTCCTGGAGAATATCTTTTCCTTCCATGAGTTGTGAGCCAATGTTTTTTTTCCTGCTGATTTATGACCTCCTATAAATTAACAGAGACCTTTCAACTGGGAACTCCACATCCCAAAGGCACGAATCTTCCATAAGTAATTCCTCCCTGAGGAATACAGAGTTAACTCTCAATTACATACTGTGATGGAGATGCATTGTGGCTGAAATGATATAAATGCTACTTATATTCAAGTTGGAAATGCCACACCAAGTCACAGGAAGAGAGCAGTCGGGTTTGTGTCCCAGAAGTATGAAAGCTTTGCTTGTTCTGGGCAGAGGAAGGGTCTCATCATGTTTTTAGCTACAGTAAATATTGGCTTATTAAACACCTCTGGTGAGATACAGATACAGGGCCATGGGAACACAGTGTCTCCTCTCAAAGCATCCCCAGCTCTTGGTGAAGACAGACACATCTATAACTATACTACAAGCTAATATTTTCCACCTGTTTGGAGATTATTTTTACCATTATTTTAGTGACTTAGACATCTAAAGTTATAATGAAATGGAAAAAAAGGCACTAAATCACAATTTTTACTAAGTCTGGTACTGTATGTCTTCAATTCATTCCCCTTTTCTTCAAACATTCAGCAAGTACTGCTAGGTGCCAGATATTGTGCCGGGGACCAGGAATACCGTAATAAAGAAGAGGTAATCCTTGTCCTCAAGGGTTCATAGCTGTGGTAGCTAAGGATCTGTGGGCTGTGTTCCCACCGATTGTACACTAGGTGGATATAGGTGTGGAGTGAAATACAGATTCAAAGTTGGAGGTCAAAAACTTACGTATTAAGATGATTTTTTTTTCCTTACTGAGAAAGGAAAAAAACGGGTTATAGTAGAAAGGTTCAGGACTAGGAGTCAGGAGATCTAGTGTCTACTCCCAGATCCCCTTCCCATTAACTGGCAATTTTATTAAAGTCATTTAAACTCTTAGCTATAATTTCTTTATACATACAATGGGGACACTGCTTACCTTGCAAATTGAAGTGTGTGTATGTGTGTGTGTCTGTATGTGTGTGTGTGTGTGTGTGTATTTGATAAGAATCATCCACTGTCTAATTCATTCTACTACACATTCATCCTTCTTCTCAATATTTATCCCATATAATAATTAATGGGTTTTTTTGGTGTGTGTGACTGCTATAACAAATTACCACAAACTTGGTGACCTAATGGAAAATTATTCTCTCACAGTTCTGGATGCTAGAAGTCTAAATTGTATCACTGGGCTGAAATCAGCAGTCCGGTGGCTCTAGGGGACAATCTGTCCCTTGCCTCTTCAAGCTTCTGATAGCCACTGGCATTCCTTGGCTTGTGGCCACATCACACTCCATGGTCCCACTGCTTCTGTTTGTAATCTCCTCCTGCCTCCCTCTTACAGGGACACTTGTGATTACATTTAGGGCTCACCCAACTAATACAGAATAATTTCTCCATCTCAAGGCCCTTAGCTTAATCACATCTGCAAAACTTATTTTTGCCATATTAGGTAACATGTACAGGCTCCAAGTATTAGGAAATCTTGAACAGGGCCGTTATTCAGATTACCACGTCCGATATTCATGTGTTTACCTGGCACTTTGGGAGTTGATGAAATATATGAATTAAGAATATAGGATCTGGAGTCAGAGGACCTATTCCTGAGTCCTGTCTCTACCACTTCCTAATTATGACCTTGGGTAAGCAACTTCTAATATAATAGTATGTTTTACATGAGATTATTCATATAAATTACTTAGCACAGTTAGTTCAGGGCAATGGTCAGTAGGAGCCATTCATAGAGTTGGAAGTTCTTGTCTCTTCCCCTAGAAAACTCAAGATCTGGTGGAGAAAATGTGAAATACACAGTTTCAAAGAAGTTCAGTAGCTGTTATTAGCAAGGGAAGGTCAAGGCTGTGGGAACCCAGGATTGGGTATTACAACCTGAAAGAAAAGAAGTGATAGTGTCTGGGAATCTTGGTGGTTAAGAAATAGTTAACTCAAAGGAAAAGAGTCCAGGGAGAGTACGTGAGTACAATAAAAAGAGGCAAGACAGAGCACAAGGCTTACTAAGGAGTAACGTGCAGTCTGGGTAGCACCTGAGAGTTGCCAGTGGCTGGTCCATCCAGGGCCGCCAGGGCCAGGCAGGGTCTGTTTCCTGGGCATGGAGCCTGTGCAGTTGTACACATGCTACACTCAGAAAGACTTTGTGCCTTCTTGAACATCTTGCTGCTGCTGTCTTAAAATTCCTAATAATAACTTTTTTTTAAACAAGGAGTTCTGCATATTCATTTTGCTCTGGGCCCTGCAAATCCTGTAGCCAGTCCTGGTGCCAAGGAAACGAGTTTAGGCTTTTTCTTAAGGACAAGAGCTTCCTATGAAAGACTTTTAAACAGAGGCAAACATGATCAGACTTGCATTTTAGAATCGTCAGTCACAAGTTGTTTCTGGGGAGACTGGAGGATGGGACGTCAGCGGGAAAGGTGTTGTAACAATTGAGGTTGGAGGGTCTGGCCTGTGGCAGAAGGGAGAGTTATAGGAAGGAGGCATCAGATGTGATATATTTAGTGCCAATAAGCAGTGGTAGTTGGATGCCAAATGTAAAGAGGAGAGAGAAGATCAGGATAACTCCCATATTTTTATCCCAAATGATGGAGAGAAGCAAAGCCACTGATGAGACTGGGAACCCAGGCAGCAAGTGGTGGCAAAGTCTAGAAAGAATAATGCTATTTAGTTGGAAAGGATTGCAAAATTCTCCTGTTCCTCCTCTCCCTCACCTACCTTTTCCTTGTACTTTCCCCTTCTACCTCCGCACCCCTCCTTTTCCTCCTTTTCATGGACCTGAGAACATGGGTTACAACCCAATAGGAAAGAGTGAGGCTGATTTCAGACTTTATAGAAATTGTCTTTCCTGTCTGTTCCCCAGACAGCTTTCAAGGTGCCAAAAGCTCTTCTACCTAGGCAGTCTTTCCTGCCAACCCAATCCCTCCTTCTGGAAGGTCTTTGTCTAAGTATCCTTACTTGCCTCCTCACACCCATGTATTTACACACACACACATTTAACCTACTTCCATCCTCCTCCTTCTTCAGGCTCTCTAATTTACATCAGGAAGGTCTTCACTATTTTAAGCATTGCCTCCCAATGCCAGGGCCATGGAGGTGCGCGCGCACACACACGCACACGCACACACACACACACACACAGTGCATTCTCCATTATATACTTCACTGATTCCGGTCTTATCCATCTTTTCAGCACTATCATGACTATAATAAAATATTTTAATGATTATTTGTGTAATGCCCTTCTTTCCCATTAATCTATAAGTACCAAGACACAAGAACCATGACCCCTTGGCTCACTAAGGCATCTCTTGAACTTTTCTGAACTACTATAAACAAATGAATGAATAATGAATGAATGTGGTCCATTACAATGATGCCATAAGGAGACACCAAGCGCACAGAGGCATAGGGCAAATCTTTGGGGGGGAGCCTGTATATCCAAACCAAGTAAAATGGGTCTCTAATTAGAAAAACCCAAGAACAGCAGTTCTAATAGTGGAATATTGGACTACCTTATTATAATGAGACTTACTGGTTAACAGTTTACATTTCATAAACTGTCTTCACTTGGATTATCTCATATGCTCCACAAGGAACGTTGAATCAGAGGAATTACTATTCTCAATTGCAAATGAGAAAAGGAGTCTTGGGGAGATGGTGTCACACAGACAAATGGGCAGGATTGGTATTGAAAACCAGGTGTGTTTGGCTCTGAAGGCTGTGCTTTCTTCTCCACACCTTGGTGCTTCTTAAGCAAACAAACAATTACGAGCACCAATTCTGTGCCAGGCTCTGGCTCTGCACTTGGGCTACAGGAGATATATCTGCCTCCTTGCAGTGAGAGGTAAATGGACAAGTAGACAAGACAGGCTCATAGCCAGTGTGCAAGGAGGGGATGACTGAGTCAGCTCTGGGGTTGGCTTGGCGTCTGGCACCAGGACATTGAGCCGGCAGGGGCCGTGCCTTCCTGAGAGACAGGGCTAATCCCTGGCATGCCAGGGTGGCGGAGTACTTGGGGAATGATCTCAGAGACAGACAGGGAGGGCCCTGGCCTTGCTCGCTCACTGCTGACGGTCACAGCTCCTGGCCTGCCCACTAACAGTGGAGGAGGGTCGGAGCTGCCCTCCATCCTCAATCCTTCCATGAACTTTGCCTTCCTTCTAGTCCTCTCCTGTTTTCTAGCACCTTCTCTTCCTGGACACCCATCAAGCCTCACTCTTTGTCCTCAGCTCTGATTAAAGAAATAACTGACAAGGATTGACAGTGATGCTCCTGCAGAGGAGAAGAGAGGGGACCCATGTGTATTAAGAAGAGATTATGTTGCATGCAAAAGTCACACTGACCCTGAGTGGTGAAGCCCTGCTTGTGGGGTACCATTCAGTGTGGTTGTGTTTTTATGAATGTGTGGATATTTGGGGTGAAGTGATGAGCTATGTCGCAGAGAAAGATAACTTCTTCATTCATTTTGGAGTAGAGGAAAGACTATGTCTTTGGAGGGGCCCGTGATTTGGTGTATTTCTGTACTCTGCCATTTAAAAGCAACCATGGCAAACTGCCTTATCACCTTGAGCCTCGCTTCCACCTGACATTATAGTGCAGACAACAACAGTACTTGTCCTACGGGATGATAGTAAGAATTCAATCAGAGAAACATGGGAAGTGGTTGACCTAGCATTTGTTATAGGACAGAATTTTCAGGATCTAGTGCAAAATGAATATGGTTATATTTTTAAGTTAAATACGATTTATTTAAATCCCAGGGCTGTTGTATGATCTTTTACTCGACACACATTTACTCTGATCCAGGGGACACGAGGTGGAGAACATACAAATAAGACACCGAGTTTGCTCTCAGGACCTAGTTTAGGAGAAGAAACAGATATATGAAAACAGTACCCAATGGGTTAGAAGCACTAACTGAGGTAAAAAAATGACAAAGAAGAAACGTGCGACCACAGAAGAGAATGAAATGGTTTCTGAACTGTGGGTTAGAGGGAGTCAGAGAATCCTTAATAGAGGGAGCAACTGTCTCCCTCACCCCTAGGGACATCCAAGGAAAGGGACTGTCTTACGGAAGGGCACAGAGGTATCCAGGGACTTGGTCAATGTGAGGGCTTCCTTGCAATGTCCATTTACCAACCTGATGTGAAGATTATTTTGTGGACTCAGAGAGTTTGGGATATGTATACGTTGGGTGATAAGAAATGGACAAGTCAGAACATTTAAGATCACGGGCTTTGGAGTCAACTATCTGAGTCCAAATGTACTTCATCACTTTACTTACTAATTGTGCCATCCCAGGCATCTTAGTATCTCTGGATCTCCCTTTTGCTGTCTGTAGAAAAACGGTGCTAGATACCACCTTCATAGAGCTGCCCCAAGGATATGAACACAATACTTAGTTCAGCAGCTGGTACCCAATAAATGATCACTGTGTGTGTGTTTGTGTGTGTGTGTGTTTGTGACAGAGAGAGAACAGGAGGGAGAAAGAGAGAGACAATTTATGCATATGAGTTCGCATTTCCGGAGTACTTACTCTCCATGGTAGAAACTAAGGTAATTATTATGCATACATGATCATGTGAAATGGTTCTATTGAGCCCATTTCACAGATGAGAAAAATGACATTTCAGAGAGACTAAGTAATTTGTCTTAGGCCACATGGCTAGAAAGCGGGAGAGCCAGAATTTGAGAATGGAACCAGACTGCTTGGTACGAAAACACCTATATATTAGTTGTCCTTCTGAGACCTCGTCAAGTGTAAGCTGCCCTCCTTGGTCTTGTATCACGCCTTGTGGCTATCCAATTAACGTGAGGCCAATCAGAATTAGACCCCTTGAATCCTAAAGTCCCAAGAAAAATAACAAGTTTCATTTCATGGGGGATGAAGGGCCCCACCCAAAGCTTGCTCCAAAGACTTAAAGGAAGGGAAAAGAAGGAGCGATGGTTTTACTCAAAAAGTGACACACGTTTTTCCAGGGGCCAGAGAGGGGATGGAGATAATGAACATAGTGGTTTTAAACTTTTTATTCAGTTTTTCATTGTTGCTTCAGGCTTGGACAAGTGTGCACTACTGAATCTTGCACAAAAATGGAAGGAAAGAGAAGGTTTTAAACTGCAAGTCTAAGGGAAACCCTTTCCCTGTGCCAGAGTCACATGATACGGCCCATGCATAGACACCAGGTCACATTCTGCTGGTCTGGTTTTCTCTGGAAAGGGGACTCTGTGTGGAAACTAAAGGGTGAGGGAGAAGTTTGGGGAAAGATGGGCCTCAGCTCTGAAATGGTGGGTTTGCTTTGCACAATGAGTTTCTTGAGTTATTTTGCTCAATTTCCCAATGTTTGAATGGCACTGAGTGCTATGCCTTGTGCTAGGCTCTGCAGGGGCCCCTGCACTGGAGGAAAAGCGTTCGACTCTAAGTGATATGTTAGAGGAGTTTGTCTGCAGTACAGAAGCGGCACAGAGAAGGGCATGATGACCTAATTATGCCCTTATTTTAAACACACCAGGGAAATGTATCCTTCACAATGACCTTATTTCACTGAAGAAGGCAAGTGAATACAAAGATTCATAGCAAGGAGGAGTGAATCAGGTCTCTGGTTTCTTAAGAAACCATGTTGGCAAGTTTAAGCTTCCATTGTCTCTTCTCTTATTACAGATGTAGCTTGTATCTGCCTCACACGCTCATTCTGGCTTTTCTCTAGCTGGTTAGAAAATGTTTCACAAAATAAAGATGATTTATTTTTTCTTAAAGATTTTATTTATTTATTTGACAGAGAGCCACCCAGGCACTTAATAAAGATGACTTAATAGGGGTACCTGGGTGGCTCAGTGAGTTAAGACCCTGCCTTCAGCTCAGGTTATGATCCCAGGGTCCTGGGATCGAGCACCGTAACGGGCTCTCTGCTTGGCAGGGAGCCTCCTTCTCTTCCTCTCTCTCTGCCTGCCTCTCTGCCTGCTTGTGATCTGTCAAATAAATAAATAAAATCTTTTAAGTAAAAGATGATTTAATAGAAATAAACATTATTGTATCCTATGGCAGGAAATTTTTATATAGAATAATGAGCATAAATCCTAGTAAATTTAGCATATTCCAATATTAGTGCTACTACTAGTAACAATAATGATAAAACTAATATGGAAGGAAAAGTTCAGGCTTGCCTGATGCTTTTCCAGGACCACATGTAATGGCAGAAGTCAGTGGAATAGGGTCTGTTTTTTATGGAGGAAAAGAAATTGGTCTCATTAATTTTATATCCAGCAATAGTTTGTCTAATAAATCTACATCCTCAAACAAGCAGAATTCAATCTACAGCATGCAAAACCTTCCTTCATTTTTAAGGAATATAGACTAGACAAAGAAATGCATGCAACAGAGAGATAAAGTAAGAACTTAGGAGTAGAGAAGTCATAGTAAAAAGGGATGGTGGTGACCATTAATCCATTTATATAATTAATATTAATGACCCTGAGTGTTAATGTTACCTAGAAGAATAAAACTATTACAAAGCTTGATAATTAAAAAAATATTTAAAGTCAGGAAAGGGGGAAACGAAGGATTTGAGAAATACTATTTAGGGGTTGAAGCATATAATTTTTAAAAATGTCTCCACTGTCAATGTTTTAAATACTGTCCCCCGTCCTTTAGGGGGTTTTAATAAATGGAATCTATTTTTGTAAAGAAACTTTAATTTAAAATTCAGGAACTCCTTTAGTTTCTGCTACATTCAAGAAACTTGAAAATAATCCTCTATGGGCACTAGGGTGGCTCAGTCAGTTAAGCATCTGCCTTCAGTATGGGTCATGATCTCGGGGTCCTAGAAGTGAGTTCCCCACCAGGCTCCCTGCTCAGCAGGGAGTCTGCTTCTCCTTCTCCCTTTGTCCCTGCCCCATATTTGTGCTCTCTCTCATTCTCTCTCTCAAATAAATAAAAATCGTTAAAAAAGAGAGAGAGAGAGGAAAAAAAAATAATCTCTATATTTTAAAATGGCCTAAAATTGGATGGTTATAATTTCACAGAGAGGTGACATATGGGTGATGTCTGGTTTCAAAAATGTATTTATCTGTGCCTTTCCTCTTAATCAAAGCAGACATGCTAACAAAAGAGAAGAACAAGTAGAATTAGGTTGAAATGAAAATCTATAAAAGTGAAAAGGAAAAGGAATAGAGAAGAAAGAGATGCTGATCAGAAATTAGGAAACATGAACTATATGCCTTTGGATTACTCAATACGAGAGTAAATAAACATCCATAGCAAAGGAAAATGTTGTAGGAAATACCTGTCGCACTTGTGAGTTCTACAGAGATAGACAACTCTTTTTTTTTTTTTAAGATTTTATTTATTTATTTGACAGAGATCACAAGCAGGCAGAGAGGCAGGCAGAGAGACAGGAAGGGAAGCAGGCTCCCTGCTGAGCAGAGAGCCCAATGCGGGGCTCGATCCCAGGACCCTGGGATCATGACCTGAGCCAAAGGCAGAGGCTTTAACCCACTGAGCCACCCAGGCACCCCAAGATAGACAACTCTTGATAGGCCTCTTATTACATATGCCCTTTGTACTCAAAATACAACAGTTTCCTATATATTTTACCTTTGCAAAAGTCATCAAGTCATCAGGACTTATATTTGTTGGAAACTGTCTTCTGTCATCTGCAATCTGTAACTAAAGAGATTTATATTGTTTTTTCAATATATTCTTAGACTCTGATATCTGTCCCTGGTGACCATAAGCTCTGTGAGGATAGGGATTGTGTTTATTCATCATCCTTTAGAATCTGGCAATGTACCTCGTATATGGTAGTACTTAATATACCTTTCTTAATAGAATAAATTAATGAATGATGTATACATGGATATTAAGCCCTATTCCAAAGGCTACCTAGCAAGAGAGTTATAGAACTGGAACTTGATCCTTAGGTCCCTAACTCCAAACTCCCTCTGCTCCCAGCTATACCATACTTGTTTTCCTAAATTGTGCAGAAAAGAACAACAGAAATTCTAATCATGAAACATATTGTCAAGTGTCAAGTGACACTCTGACAGTCCACATTGAACGTGGACCTGCCATGGATGGATTATCCTTCTTTTTTTTTTAAGATTTTATTTATTTATTTGACAGACAGAGATCACAAGTAGGCAGAGAGGCAGGCAGAGAGAGAGGAGGAAGCAGGCTCCATGCTGAGCAGAGAGCCCGATGCGGGGCTCGATCCCAGGACCCTGAGATCATGACCTGAGCCGAAGGCAGCGGCTTAACCCACTGAGCCACCCAGGTGCCCCGGATTATCCTTCTGATATGTTACGAGTTTGAAGGAAAAAAAAGGAAAAATACTAGAAGGGATTATGTCTGCAGATATGAAAACATAAAAGATTATAATCCAAGTTCCTTAGCCACTCACACCACTTTTATAAAGGACTCATGGGTTAGAAAGAGCTCTCCGTATACTCTCTACACAGCTCTCAGGTTTGTCTGCCAATGGATGGGAGTTCTAGGATTCTATCCCCCTGATGGTACTGCCTCATCACACAATTGCAGGGGCCACTATAAGACTTCAATGCAGTGGTTACTTTGGTATCTTGGAAGATTGTTTTCTGTAATGAGATGTTAAAATAGGACCTTTTGTAATTTGTTTTCAGAATATACACTGCCAACTACTTCTACCTTCTAGAGCGCAGTCTTAGCTGATACATGCAGAACTTGAAAAAAATGGGGTCAAAGGTTATGTGACCTCCAATATTCACCTGAAGGGTATGAAAATTAGTGAAGAAAAGATTTAAAAAGTTTTAATTGGAAAAAGTTGTTAGTTATGTGGCTTTTTTAACATGGAGGGGAGATAAGAGCTCATTCCACCTCAATTTGGAAGAATGAGTTCTAAGGTATTGTGAGAAGACTAAAATCTGTAGGTTGACACTGCTAAAGCCTAATGGAGGAAAACAGTGCCTGGTATCTGTTCTGGTGAGAGATGAAGAGGGGCAATTATGTTGGGAAAGACCTGCCCTCTCAGAGTTCATGGATGCAAAGAATGGAGATGCTTCTAATGGATCAGATGGTGGTCACCAGAAAAGAGAAAGCTAGGAGTCATCCTAAAAAGACTTTTCCTGAAGGGACTTCTGGATGAGTATTGGGACCCTAGTAAAGAGAGTCTCTGTGGGACTGCCAGAGGCCAAAGGGGAATTTGCAGGTGGCCCATGTTTAAGGAATCAAATGAATGTGAAATATCCAAATGCACTGGAGGACTGTTTATAAAGAACTCACAAGTATGCCACAACGTATGTTGGTTGAACATCAGTTGGTTGAGCATCACATTTCTGGTTTTGGTTCAGGTCATGGTCTCAGGGTCCTGGGATGGAACTCTACTTTGGGCTCCATGCTCAGCAGGGAGTCTGATGGAGATTCTCTCCCTTTTCCTCTGCCCCTTCCCCCATTTGCATACACGTGCTTTCCCACTCTAAAATAAATAAATAAATATCAGCTTTGAACATCCACTGAACCTAGTTTCAGTTTTTATTTCCCTTTAAGCTCATAGGACACCAATTTCAAATTATAGTAGCATTGATAAAGGGAGACTATTCCTAGCATTGGTCTCTCCTCAACCTTTCACTTCAATCCTCATGAAGGAATGAAGGAAAAAAGAGAAAGGAAACTGTGAGCACCACACCTCATAGAGGCCTGATCTGGGGAAGGAAGAAACTTAAGTGGAAAATGAAGTTAAAACTGTGATAATTCCATGGGATTGATCATCATTAAACTGAACTGAACTGAATCATTGAACTAAATTGTTTGGGGGATGCTTTTATTATCAAAGAGCAATCAGAAAAACCATCAAGCCACTCAATATTGTATCCAGTCACAGGAGAAGAACTGACATCCAGAATATGTCTGAATGGGCAATGGGGAAAAGAGTAGAATGCCACCCTCCCCACCGACCCCACCTGGCCATGCCATTCAGAATCCTGATCTTTCAACATCTTGGTTATGCTTTTATTGTTTGCTGAGGGAACTAGGGGATACAAAACTCACTATGATTTGAATTCCATCTATTCTCAGTCCAACCCTACCCTAAGCAAGATTCCCTCTAATATAACGAAAATAACTAGTGTTAATTACAGAGTGTTTGCTTCATTCCATATACTATGCTAAGTGCTTTTTGAAAATGAACTAACTTGATATTGTTATTCACCATCTCAGGGAGGCAGGTATAATAGCCTCTTATTAAGATTAAGAAACTGGGGCTAAGATTGGGGAAGAACTTGTAACCAACACAGCATGACTAGTGAGCAGTAGAGTCTGGATTTCAGTGAAAATCTAGCCAACTCCAAGCTTCATCTACTAACCATGACTCTACTTCCCATCTCGTAAGCAGATGTTGAGAAGACACTTGTGATAAAAACTTTGTTAGTCTCTAATTAAACTCTGAAGCCTGGGAAAGAACTAGTTGTAAACAACTCATTCCCAACTTAATTATGCCATTATGCCATTGCTACAGGGAAATGGCAGAAATCCACTCCTGAAATTCCTGTTCATTGCCATTAGTTCCGCCTTATAGCACCACATGAAATAAGTATAATTACTTTAATACAGGAGAATCTTTGTGCTAAAATGACCATATCTCCTTTAAATCTCTTTTTTTCCCAATTGAACCATCTTGGTAATTTCTAACATGTGTGATCCTTTAACTTGTCCTTACATGATACCAGTTAAATATGGCTTCCCTAATACTTCTTTCCACTAAGAGATAGAGATAGTACTTTGTTCACTATACTACACAGTAGGCAATTTAAACATCCCATATGCAATTAGGCGTCAATAGTAAATGCTTGTCGTTTGGATTGACGATTCTTCATCAGATCCTTCTTCAGTCTGGATTCTATAATCTAGATTCCCCAAAGTTTGTTAATGTATTTCTAAAGTCACTCTGATTAAATTAAATCTTGACTTTGTCCCTAAAGGGATTTGAGATCTATTTTGTTTTGCTGAGAACTGTGGCCTCATTTGAGTCATTTAAATAGTTCATGCTTCTGCCTTCCCCTTAGTGGCCTTTTAATTCATCCCTGATACATCTGAGTTTGTTTGCTTTTTAACATTCCACTTTGGATATAATCCCATGACATTCAAGTAGAGCATTTTCTAGATATTTAGAAACAGAAGGCTAGACTTCAGGGGGAAATGTTAATGAAAGGGCAACTTTTTGACTGTTCTTGACTCAGAGGTGGATCCATTTTAAGAGAATGTGTAAATACTGAAAGAAAGATAAGCAGAGAAGGAAGACTAACCTTAGAAAGGGGGAAGGAGGCTTCTGAACAAGAGATGAATAATAATCATTCTAGCTAATGATAACTACCATTTATTAGGTAATGACTATATTTAGGGTTCTGAAACCTGCTTTACACACATTATATCATATAATTCTAGACAAACCATCGAAAGGTGAATATTATGTTCCTCACTCTGCTGAGGAAACTGAGATGTGGAGATACTAAGTCACTTGCCACGGGTCTTATAGTGATTAGATTGCAGAGTGAAGAGTCAAACTTAGAGGTTTTTTAATTTCAAAGTCTAGGGTGTCTTAGCCATTGTGCTTTATTGCCTCATAAGTCCAAAAGGAATATAAATGAAGATACTAAGAACAAATAAACAAAACCCCAAAAAGTCTCTGATGTGGACGAGAGACTGAAGAGAATATAAAACAACTGGATTCAGTGAGGAGGTTGAAAATGGAGGCAACAGCCATTGGAAGTTTTAGAGCATGGAGCAGAATGGTGGTCTTCACCTCACTGGGGGTGATAGAAGATGATGTTACCACTTTTAACCTGAGAATAGGCCAGTGGTTTCAACCTGGGACAATTTTGTCCCCCAGGAGATACTTGGCAATGTCTGGGGACATTTGTGGTTGTCTGGGTGCTGAATGCAAGAGGAAAGTGATGCTGCTGGCATCTAGGGGGTAGAGGCCAGGGATGCTGCTAAACTTCCTGCAGTGCACAAGACAGCCCCTATAGTAAATAATTACTTGGCCTAAAATGTCAAGAACGCTGAGCTTGAGAAATTATGGAATGGACTGAAATTACTAATCTTTATTAAAACTGTATTTTATCTCTTTAACTTCATGTAGCATTAGCATGTCTGAAGGGACTGAGCTCAGAGGCCACAAGAACACACAAAAAATAGGTTCACCATGAAGGAAGAAGGGGAAATGAAATATACTTTGGGGTGGGACTTACAGCCTTGGAAGGAATGTGCTGAACATGAACATGCCATTGTTAATACTAAGTTCTGAGTTAAGACTCATGCCAGCCATCCTTTGCATGGATGGATTTTGGGTCTAACTAGAAAGAATTGGCCTTTGTATCAATAGTCAATGATTGTAGCAGATTTGCCTGTCTCCTGTGTTTTTGCTATTCCTTCTTTATGAAAAAAAATCAATGTCCGTTTTAAGTTTTAAAAGGAGGATCTGTTACCTTCTATATTTAGCATCATGAAGGAGGAGAACTACAATATTTGCTTTCCATAAATTTGCAAAAAGAAAGATATTTTCCACACACCACACCCAATCCATGGTTTTCCACTGACAGCTGCATATATGGATATCCTGCTATATATCTCTGGAGAGTAGGAGAGCTGGGAGGCGTGGGCAGGCCCATGAATGGGGCCATTGACTTAGCTGTTCCTCGATGGGCAGGCACAATTGCTTTCAAGGGGCCAGTTCTCTCGCTGTGACCACATAGCTGGAGGTACTGCCAGTGGATGGGCTTCATCCCATAATTCCTAGTTGATTCACATTTGGGTCAATGATGTTGTGGGCAGCATCAGCTGCAGCCCCAGGCTCCAAAGGGCTACTTTCCAAATTGGCACTCCTTATAATCATGCCATGTTAGTGGAAGTGAGGGGGGAAAACTAGGGTGGGTCACTCCAGGCATGATTGGGAGAGGAGAGGAAAAGAAGGAAATGTTTTCCATGAATTATTGCTGGGGTTTTTAGAAAAAGAAAAGCCTGGTTTTGAGGAAGAGGTAATGGGAATCTCAGCATCATGTCACTCCCATTGCTGTTGAGATAAGGTTGAAATGGACATGAACTGGTCTGTCTCACTAGCCTCCTCCACTACTCTTATCTTCTCCAGGCAGGCTGACCACCATCTTTAGTCCCTTTAATGCTCAAAGTCTTTGCAAATGCTATTCTCTTATCCTGAAAAGGTTTGTTCTCTGATCCTTCTCCTGGGTGATTCCTACTCATTTTTAGGATGTAATTGAAATATAATTTTCTGACCTCCCAGACTAGGTCAAATTGCTGTTCCAAGTTTCCATAGCAGTCTGATCTTCACTGGGGTTATCCCAATTGCAATCCATGGCTATGTTTCTTCCATTAGTCTGTGAGCTATCCAAGGGTTAGGACATATCTGCTGTGGTCATCTCTGTACCATCAGTACTTACCCTAGCACCTGACCCATAGTAGCCATGACTGAATGTAATACTAAATAGGAGGTAATGGTGGAGAGAAAGAGCCAGAGGAGGAGTGGGGGAGGGAAGGATAGGATGGGAAAAGGAAAGAAAGAAGCAAGGAAAAAACTCCACATGAAAGAAACTATATCAATCATTAGGTTTAACTTCTGGAGTTGCCTAAAAGTAAATGGGAGAATGGAGAAAGTTAAAATCTAGGCCTCCTGAATCTCAATCCAATAAAATAAACAGACAAACACAATAAATCTAGAATGAGTGTCCAGAAAGAGGTCAACTATCCTCATACTTGGAGGCAGTATTGAGTTTATGTCTCCGTGTAAGCAAATTCCTTCAGATATCCTATCAAGTAGCCACATGCCCTGCCTCCCGCCATTACTGACAGAATGACTAGGGTCATTAATATTTATCAGGTAGGAGCTCTATGCCAAGGATTGTGCAGAGCACTTCAAATATATTTTCTCATTTTATCCTCAGAAATCACACATTGAAATAAGGATTGCTTCCCTGTGGTGCTGATGGGGGAAATTGAGACTCAGAATCTCAAGGTGTATTAGAAGAAAGCACACTGCCCTGGGTACCTGGAGACCTCATTCATTTATTCACTCTCTGATCCCATGCCTAACTGATGTCTTCTACTAATACTTCAATTGTTACTTTCTTAGGGGGGTTCTCCTTCCTTCCCTTGCTGGGTCAAATCCTCTCTCGTGGGCTTCCATCTCACCTTCCTTGTACCTCTCATAATTCTACCCGGGTATTTTTGCGTAATTAATTGACAGCTATCTGGAAGCAAGACACATGTCTGGAATTGGCCTTGTTTCCCAGCCCCTAAATAGTCCCCGGCACATAAAAGTTTGCCAGTAAGTAGAGTTATAACCAAATGATTCAGATCCTTTTATAATGCACTTACTGTGTTTTGGGCCCTGTACTGGTCTCCCTGGATACAGAAAAAGTATGTACATGGCCACTGCTTTAAAGGAATCCACAGTCACTTGGGAGGAAAAGTGCTACTAAAAAGAAAGATTGAGAGAGAGAGAGAGAGAATTGAAATAAGTAAACAACGTTTGGGAAATGTTTTCTAGAGAGGAAACTTGATGAGAGCTCTCAATGGTGAGGAAGATTTTGTCAAGTATGCAAGGGTTAGATGCGGTTAGGGAGAAGGAAATGCAGATGTAGGGAACAATATGAGCAAAGGAAAAAGAAAAGGAGGTATGAACATATGTGTCTGGCAAGTGTAAACAGATTGCTTTGCCTAGAGCACAGAGCTGGTTAAGGGCATTGGCCAGGAAGGGATTGCAAAGGTTTGAAGTGGGCTACATCACGAAGTGGTTTTCATGATTGCCTTAGGGGTTTGAACTCTTTACTGTAGGTGATAGCAAACACATGTTGGTGGTGAAGCACAGTTGGAAGAATATTGAATCATTCATCTGTTCTTTGAATACACATTCGCTGGGTATTGATTCCACACCATGCCCTGTGCTACTATACTGAAGAATGTGGGTAGAAATTAGAAATTAATAAGACAGATTCCCTCCTCTGCGAAGACTGAAATTTGTTAAATACATAACAGAAGTCAGGCCCTGACCTCTACTTTGCCTTTAGAGATGCAGATGCAAAAAATGAAATGACTTGAAAGCAATCACAAAGTCTTCCCTCATTCAGCATACCCAGTGCAACCTGGTAGTGACAGAATGAGCAATGGAGTGAGGCAGTGAGATTGGAGGGACTGCCATAAGGAGAAGCCATATGGCTCTCGAGGAGAGGAGCTCCTAGAGAAAGTGGGTCATGGTATCAGTTCCACAGTACCAAGAGAAGAATGCACATATTTTTATGCCCTTAAATATCTGTTTCAATTTTTTTCAAAATTCTGGCCTAAAAAGATTCTCCATCTATGACATCAGATGCCTGCCCAAATTTTATAATCCTCCCATATCCTCCCCTTAGCTTATCTTTATTGGGTACCTACATTTTGCCAGGCACTTCCATAAGTATTTACTTATACTATCATGTTCAACTTACTAACATGTGAGATCAATTCCAGAAACACCATTTTACAGATGGGAAAGCTGTAGAAAGGCTAGGAAGTGGTCCAGCACAAAATGTGTTTCCAAAAATGTTCTATAACAAAATCTAAGAACTTTCCAATACATCATGTTGCATAACATGCGTTTTAGTTTGGATTTAAGCATACCAAAATTGCCGTTATTAAAACATCATTGAGTGTTAGCAAAGGAATCATCCGGTAATTATTATCCCACAAGTATCCATTACTCCCCATGAAGTCAGTGGATTTCACACAAACCCAACACTCATTTCTGAGACCCAGGGAAAATCAACACTGGCCCAAGGTGATAGTGTGTTGGTAGCAATGCCTGGATGGGGACCCGTGTTTGTAATTCCTGTTGCCCTGATACTGACACTAGGAGTTATAGATTCTAATGCTTGATTCAGATGTTTGCTTTGCAATCTACTTTCCCCTTACAGAAAGGTACGTTGGAAAGGGTGTGGCTTTTGAAGACAGTTGGGTCTTGGTCCAGATCCAAGCTCTACCATTGACTTATTTGGTGACTGTGATTGATTTCCTCCTTGGGTTTCAGTGTCCTGTGAAATGAGGTGAACAATATCTTTCTAGCAGGTTAATGAGTATAAATAGCTAGCACATGTAGAGCACAGAGAGCATAGTGTCCAACACATAATATAACTTCATATGTGTTAGTTCTCCAGCTTCCTATGCTGGAAGATGGAAAGAAGGAACAACTGTCAGTATGACCTGGATACTCAAGGGCACAATACTCTCAAAGGATGTGAACTTTATTTGCTTCTTCCCCAACCAGGATTTATCTCTTATCTTTGTGACTGTGCCGTCAGGTGGGAAGACCTGGTTGGAAACACTTTCTAAGATGAGAAAGACCAGCTGGGATTCAAGGAATGCCTCTCTCAACTCTCCATGTCAGCATGCCCTCACAGTCACCCGTTGAGAAGGCAGTTACTTCTCTGGGTTGATGGATCAAATCCGTTATTCATCCACCCAGAAAACTCTGTCCTTGGGGTGCCTGGGTGGTTCAGTGTGTTAAAGCCTGTGCCTTTGGCTCAGGTCATGGTCTCAAGGTCCTGGGATCGAGCCCCGCATGGGGCTTTCAGTAGGGAGCCTCCTTCTCTCTCTCTCTGCCTGCCCTCTGCCTACTTGTGATTTCTCTCTGTCAAATAAATAAATAAAATCTTAAAAAAAAAAAAAAAACAACAACTCTGTCCTTCATTGTCAGTGCTGACGTGCTAGTTTTATTATATGAGGGAAGACTCTGGGTCAAAGCCACTCTTTCGTCTCATTTCAAAGAGAGGGGCTTTTCTCAGAAATGGCAGGAATGGGCTGTGTCTGTTCATGGAAGGACACTTTGCTGAAATAGTGGGGCTTTGTAAGTCCATAAGGGAATGGAGGTGGCTGAATTTCCAGAGGGGGATTTGGCTAGAGGGATTCCTGACAGATTCATCCCTTCAAATGGCAACCTTGGCCTCACTAGAGATTCTGGAGCAGAATGAAACAAGTTTTGCATTTTGAGAATAAGAAGCATGCCCTCCTCCCTTCCCCACCCCCCCCATATTTATTTATTTTTTAAATTTTACTATGACTATATAGTAAGAAAGTAAGTAAAGTCAGAAAGACATGCACCTACATTCTATATTTCCAGTGGAAGAGGATAAGATTCAGACACTTCTCCAGATGTTTCCAATCCTACAGTTTTCTAGAATTACATAACTGTTTTTTCAAAATTTGAGAATGTTTTTCAATGTATAGATGCAAGTGATGTTTTCAATATATAGATACAAGTGCTATCTTCTGCTTTTGTTTGTTTGTTTGTTTCTCTCTAAAGGTCCACTTTTAAGTACTCTCATGAGTTGTGTGTGTGTGTGTGTGTGTGTGTGTGTGTGTGTGTATTTTAAATAAAATTTTGATCTGCCCAAATGTCATGACAAGACATCAGTGAGTGACTGGGATGGTACTGACTGGGATGAAAGCAAAGACAATGAACTAATGAAGTGGAGAGAGTGCTTGCCATGTGGCAGATACTGGAAGCTGAAATTATAGCACAGCAAAATAAAAGACATATGGAGCTATTTTCCTGTAAATTTTTGGCTGAATTCATAAATTTTTTATTTTAAAAAATAATCAATTAACTTAAAAGTATTAATCAATTAAATTAAAATTAATTAAATAAATTTTTAGAGCAGTATAAGGTCCACACGAGGAAGGCAGAGTGTTCCCTGCTGTTATATGTGCATAGCCCCTCCTATTATAAACATCATTTATCAGTGTAGTACAGTTGTTACAACTACTGACCCTACATCAACACATCATAATCACCCAAAGTCCACAGTTACATTAGGGTTCAGTCTTGGTCTTAAACCTTCTAGGGGTTTCCACAAGTTTATAACTACAGGTATCCATCATCATATTATCGTTCAGAGTGTTTTCACTGGGAAAAATTCACTGTGTTCCATCTAGTCATCCCTTTTTCTTCCCTAAACCCTGGCAACCACTGATCTTTTTACTGTTTCCATAGTTTTGCATTTTCCAGAATATCACATGTTTGGAATCATCCAGTATGTAGCCCTTTTAGAGAGATTTCTACCACTTAGCAATGTGCACTTACCTTTCTACGTTGTCTTGAAAACTCATCTCTTTTTAGTGCTAAATAATATTCTATGGTCTGGATGTATTCTAGTTTATTTATCCATTCACCTCTTGAAAGATAGCTCTGTTGCTTCCAAGTTTTGACAATTATGAAAAAGACTGCTATGGATATCCATATGTAGGTTCTTGTGTGGACATAAGGTTTTAACTCCTTTGGGTAAATAAGGAGGAGCACAATTGTTAGATTGTTTGGTAAGAATATGTCTGGTTTTCGGACACCTAGGTTGCTCAGTCAGTTAAGCTTTTGGTTCAGGTCATGATCCCAGAGTCCTGGGATTGAGTCCCACATTGGGTTCCTTGCTCAGCAGGGAGCCTGCTTCTCTCTCTGCCTCTGTCTGCCACTCTGCCGGCTTGTGCTCTCTCTCTCTCTCTCCCTGCCAAATAAGTAAATACATAAATAAAAATCTTAAAACAAACAAACAAACAAGAATATGTCTCCTTTTGTAAGAAACCACCAAACTGTCTTCCAAAGCAGCTGTACCATTTTGCACTCCCACCAGCAATGAGTGGGAGTTCCTTCTGCTCCATATTCTCACCAGTATTTGGTATGGTCAGTATTCTGGATTTGGGCCATTTCTAACAAGTGCGTACTGGTATCCCATTGTTTATTTTGAAATTCCCTGAAAACAAAGAATGTGGAGCATCTTTTCATATGTTTATTTGCCATCTGTGTATCTTCTTTGGTAAGTTATGGTCATTTCTTCATTTATAAACTGCCAAAACAGTTGTGAGAATTAAGTGATATGCTCTCTATGAAAATGAGGGGACATGGCTAACTGGATTAAGATGGCAATCTCTGAAGCCAGAATGCCTACGTTTGGAACCCAGATCTAAGCTACTAAGCCACATTCTGCTTCATGTTTCTCCTCAGTAAAATGAGGAAAGTGATTATAATTACTTTATACAGTTGGTATAAGGAAAAAAATAGATAACTTATGAAAAGCATTTAGTGTCTAGCATAGAGAAAGTACTCAGTGATGTTGTTTCTTGGGTACATAGTAAATGCTAAATTAAATTTGCTTGCTCTCATCCACTGAAGCCAGAAGAAAATGAAATTCTGTGAGGTGGAGTTGGGTTTGCTTTTGGATGTATAACTTTCCTAATACAATTAGGTTTGGGAGATGCTGTTTCCAACTAAGAACTTAACAATTATTACACAACTCATGGGAATTTGGGAAAGCTTTACTCATTCTTTCGAATCATCTCCCTGAAGACTAAAATTTCCCCCCCCCCATAAGTTTCCACTTTCTTTATTGGTGTGGAATTTGGTCAGAGAGACAGATTATTTCCCCCTTAATGGATATCTTAAATCAAGCCTTTTTCTTGAGTCCACAACTGAGCACATAATTTCTTAGGAGTGAGAGAACCATGATGTTGTTAAGTCAGGCACTCAAGCATCAGGGATTCAGTTGAAATGAATTGATTGCTGAGATCCCTTGAAACTTGTTATCTTCTAGATTCCTTCCAGCCTCTGTGACCAGAGGTAGGTGGTGACTCCCAGAAGCATCTCCCTTTCCTCTCAATCCTATCTTCACTGGTTTAAAGATCACAAAGCTGATTCATTCAAATGTTTATTGAGCTTACTCTGTATATGAAGCACTATGCTACATGCTAATGATTTAGGTATGAATAAATCATCATCTCTGTTCTTATTAGTGTTTTCCAGGGGAGAGTCAGATAAGAAGGCAGGACTTTTCAACAGACTGTAGCAGATGGGGTGCTAGTACAGGGACAGAAATGGAGCACAAAGCAAGGCCCCTACTCCTTCTGGGGACCAGAGCACAGAGAGTGAGCTGTCTGAGCTGAGGTCTGAAGGACAAGTAAATGCCAGCCCAAGCAAAGTAGACGTGGGCGTTTGGGATGCGTTTCAGCCAGAAGTAACAGCCTGTACAGACCTAGGAATTAGCAAAAGCATGGTACATACAAGAAATGGCAAAGAATCCATGAAGGTTGGTATATGAAGTTGGGTGTAGCAAGACCTGAGGTTGGAAAAGTAAACAAAAGGCAAATCTTGACAGCCTTGTAAATCATCTAAGGAATTTGAAATAGCATAGTTCTTGGAACTTTGGAACAACTTTGTTGAAAGACTAAATGGATAAATGAACTTCATTCTGAGGGCAACAAAGAGTTCTTAATTGATTTTTAAATTAACTTCTGATTTGTGTTAGGTGATATATGATTGAGGTAAAAAAGTGACTCACCCAGTGCCTTGGATGGGGGATTGACATAACAAGAACAGTCTTCCTCCACGTGTTGCAACCACTGGGAATATGGGGAATCAGGAGAAGGAGCCAGATAGAAGAGGTTTCATCCTTGGGAACAGAATAAATAAGAACAGATCTGTGTCAAGTCCCCCAAAATGCAGAGACTATCAAGTCAACCGGGATGGATAAGCAAATGAATACATTTTGTTGTGGTTTAAGCAAGCTTTAATAGAGGATGGGGTTCGAAGCCTACCTCTGTCCCTTACCATCTATGGGCTTCTCTTCATATGGAAGAGGGAGCCATAAAATCCTCATACAGTTGGGGGCACCAGGTGGTGGGTATTGTAGAGGGCACGGATTGCATGGAGCACTGGGTGTGGTGCAAAAATAATGAATACTGTTATGCTGAAAAAAATAAAAAAATTAAAAAAAAAATCCTCATACAGTGTTGTTGTGAGTCTGTAATGTCTTTATATATAAAATTCCTAGCACAGTGTCCACATTTCTGCTGAGGTACTCAGAACAGATCATTTAAAATGAGAAGCCATCATTAAATTTGGATATTTTCTAAAATACCAACAAGAATAACCATATTCATTGAGTGCTTATATCATGCAAGGCACTGTTCTAAGGATTTAAAGTGATAATTGGAGGGGAGGAGTCAAGATGGCGGAGAAGTAGCAGGCTGAGACTACTTCGGGTAGCGGGAGATCAGCTAAATAGCTTATCTAAAGATTGCAAACACCTACAAATCCAACAGGAGGTTGAAGAGAAGAAGAACAGCAATTCTAGAAACAGAAAATCAACCACTATCTGAAAGGTAGGACTGGCGGAGAAGTGAATCCAAAGCGACGGGAAGATAGACCGTGGGGGGAGGGGCCGGCTCCCAGGGAGCGGCGGAGCAACGGAGCACAAAATCGGGACTTTTAAAAGTCTGTTCCGCTGAGGGACATCGCTCCAGAGGCTTAACTGGAAGCCCAGGCGGGGTCAGCGCGGCCTCAGGTCCCGCAGGGTCGCAGAAGGATCGGGGGTGTCTGAGTGTTGCAGAGCTTACTGGTATTAGAACGGGGAAGCCGGCTACAGAGAGAGAGCCGAGGAGTGACTCTCAGCTTGGGGTTGCCTTGAACCAGTCGCAGGCTCGGTCAGCTGGGAGCGCGGCCGGAGGCCAGGGTGACGGGAGTCATTGGGCGCTGTTCTCTGAGGGCGCACTGAGGAGTGGGGCCCCAGGCTCTCGGCTCCTCCAGGCCGGAGACTGGGAGGCCGCCATCTTCATTCCCGCCCTCCGGACTCTACGGAAAGCACTCAGGGAACAAAAGCTCCCGAAAGCGAACCCGAGCGGATGACTCAGCGCGGCCCCGGGTAAGGGCGGTGCAACTCCACCTGGGGCAAAGACGCTTGAGAATCACTACAACAGGCCCCTCCCCCAGAAGATCAACGGGAAACCCAGCCAGGACCAAGTTCACCTACCAAGGAGTGCAGTTTCAATACCAAGGAGAGCGGCGGAATTCCAGAGGAGAAGAAAGCAAAGCACGGAACTCATGGCTTTCTCCCCATGATTTTTTAGCCTTGCAGTTAATTTAATTTTTTTTTCTTTTTCAATTTTTTTTTCTTTTTCTCTTCTTCTGCTAATTTTTTTTAACTTTTACCATTTTCTTTTTTAACGTTTTTTTAAATAGTTTATCTAATATATATATATTTTTTCCACTTTTTATGTTTTTTCTTTATCAGCTTTCTTTTTTTAAATAGTTTCTTTTTTTTTTTTCTTTTTGAACCTCTTTTTATCCCCTTTCTCCCCCCTCACAATATGGGATCTCTTCTGATTTGGCTAAAGCATATTTTCCTGGGGTTGTTGCCACCCTTTTAGTATTTTACTTGCTCCGTCATAAAGTCTTATCTGGACAAAATGACAAGGCAGAAAAATTCACAACAAAAAAAAGAACAAGAGGCAGTACCAAAGGCTAGGGACCTAATCAATACAGACATTGGTAATATGTCAGATATAGAGTTCAGAATGACGATTCTCAAGGTTCTAGCCGGGCTTGAAAAAGGCATGGAAGATATTAAAGCAACCCTCTCGGGAGATATAAAAGCCCTTTCGGGAGAAATAAAAGAACTAAAATCTAACCAAGTTGAAATCAAAAAAGCTATTAATGAGGTGCAATCAAAAATGGAGGCTCTCACTGCTAGGATAAATGAGGCAGAAGAAAGAATTAGCGATATAGAAGACCAAATGACAGAGAATAAAGAAGCTGAGCAAAAGAGGGACAAACAGCTACTGGACCACGAGGGGAGAATTCGAGAGATAAGTGACACCATAAGACGAAACAACATTAGAATAATTGGGATTCCAGAAGAAGAGGAAACAGAGAGGGGAGCAGAAGGTATATTGGAGAGAATTATTGGAGAGAATTTCCCCAATATGGCAAAGGGAACAAGCATCAAAATCCAGGAGGTTCAGAGAACCCCCCTCAAAATCAATAAGAATAGGTCTACACCCCGTCACCTAATAGTAAAATTGACAAGTCTTAGTGACAAAGAAAAGATCCTGAAAGCAGCCCGGGAAAAGAAGTCTGTAACGTACAATGGTAAAAATATTAGATTGGCAGCAGACTTATCCACAGAGACCTGGCAGGCCAGAAAGAGCTGGCATGATATATTCAGAGTACTAAATGAGAAAGACATGCAGCCAAGAATACTATATCCAGCTAGGCTATCATTGAAAATAGACGGAGAGATTAAAAGCTTCCAGGACAAACAAAAACTGAAAGAATTTGCAAATACCAAACCAGCTCTACAGGAAATATTGAAAGGGGTCCTCTAAGCAAAGAGAGACCCTCAAAGTAGTAGATCAGAAAGAAACAGAGACAATATACAATAACAGTCACCTTACAGGCAATACAATGGCACTAAATTCATATCTCTCAATACTTACCCTGAATGTTAATGGGCTAAATGCCCCAATCAAAAGACACAGGGTATCAGAATGGATAAAAAAACAAAAACCATCTATATGTTGCCTACAAGAAACTCATCTTACACCCGAAGACACCTCCAGGTTTAAAGTGAGGGGGTGGAAAAGAATTTACCATGCTAATGGACATCAGAAGAAAGCAGGAGTGGCAATCCTTATATCAGATCAATTAGATTTTAAGCCAAAGACTATAATAAGAGATGAGGAAGGACACTATATCATACTCAAAGGAACTGTCCAACAAGAAGATCTAACAATTTTAAATATCTATGCCCCTAACGTGGGAGCAGCCAACTATATAAACCAATTAATAACAAAATCAAAGAAACACATCGACAAGAATACAATCATAGTAGGGGATTTTAACACTCCCCTCACTGAAATGGACAGATCATCCAAGCAAAAGATCAACAAGGAAATCAAGGCCTTAAATGACACACTGGACCAGATGGACATCACAGATATATTCAGAACATTTCATCCCAAAGCAACAGAATACACATTCTTCTCTAGTGCACATGGAACATTCTCCAGAATAGATCACATTCTTGGTCCTAAATCAAGTCTCAACCGGTATCAAAAGATTGGGATCATTCCCTGCATATTTTCAGACCACAATGCTCTAAAGCTAGAACTCAATAACAAGAGGAAATTGGGAAAGAACCCAAATACATGGAGACTAAACAGCATCCTTCTAAAGAATGAATGGGTCAACCAGGAAATTAAAGAATTGAAAAAACTTATGGAAACAAATGATAATGAAAACACAATGGTTCAGAATCTGTGGGACACAACAAAGGCAGTCCTGAGAGGAAAATATATAGCGGTACAAGCCTTTCTCAAGAAACAAGAAAGGTCTCAGGTACACAACCTAACCCTACACCTAAAGGAGCTGGAGAAAGAACAAGAAAGAAACCCTAAACCCAGCAGGAGAAGAGAAATCATAAAGATCAGAGCAGAAATCAATGAAATAGAAACCAAAGAAACAATAGAACAAATCAACGAAACTAGGAGCTGATTCTTTGAAAGAATTAATAAGATTGATAAACCCCTGGCCAGACTTCTCAAAAAGAAAAGAGAAAGGACCCAAATAAATAAAATCATGAATGAAAGAGGCGAGACCACAACGAACACCAAAGAAATACAGACAATTATAAGAACATACTATGAGCAACTCTACGCCAACAAATTTGACAATCTGGAAGAAATGGATGCATTCCTAGAGACATATAAACTACCACAACTGAACCAGGAAGAAATAGAAAGCGTGAACAGACCCATAACCAGTAAGGAGATTGAAACAGTCATCAAAAATCTCCAAACAAACAAAAGCCCAGGGCCAGACAGCTTCCCGGGGGAATTCTACCAAACATTTAAAGAAGAACTAATTCCTATTCTCCTGAAACTGTTCCAAAAAATAGAAATAGAAGGAAAACTTCCAAACTCATTTTATGAGGCCAGCATCACCTTGATCCCAAAACCAGACAAGGATCCCAATATAAAAGAGAACTACAGACCAATATCCTCGATGAACACAGATGCAAAAATTCTCGCCAAAATACTAGCCAATAGGATTCAACAGTACATGAAAAGGATTATTCACCACGACCAAGTAAGGATTTATTCCAGGGCTGCAGGGCTGGTTCAACATCCGCAAATCAATCAATGTGATACAACACATTAATAAAAGAAAGAACAAGAACCATATGATACTCTCCATAGATGCTGAAAAAGCATTTGACAAAGTATAGCATCCCTTCCTGATCAAAACTCTTCAAAGTGTAGGGATAGACGGCACATACCTCAATATTATCAAAGCCATCTATGAAAAACCCACCGCAAATATCATTCTCAATGGAGAAAAACTGAAAGCTTTTCCGCTAAGGTCAGGAACACGGCAGGGATGTCCGTTATCACCACTGCTATTCAACATAGTACTAGAAGTCCTAGCCTCAGCAATCAGACAACAAAAGGAAATTAAAGGCATCCAAATCGGCAAAGAAGAAGTCAAACTATCACTCTTTGCAGATGATATGATATGATACTATATGTGGAAAACCCAAAAGACTCCACTCCAAAACTGCTAGAACTTGTACAGGAATTCAGTAAAGTGTCAGGATATAAAATCAATGCACAGAAATCAGTTGCATTTCTCTACACCAACAACAAGACAGAAGAAAGAGAAATTAAGGAGTCCATCCCATTTACAATTGCACCCAAAACTATAATACCTAGGAATAAACCTAACCAAAGAGACTAAGAATCTATACTCAGAAAACTATAAAGTACTCATGAAAGAAATTGAGGAAGACACAAAGAGATGGAAAAATGTTCCATGCTCCTGGATTGGAAGAATAAATATTGTGAAAATGTCTATGCTACCTAAAGCAATCTACACATTTAATGCAATTCCTATCAAAGTACCATCCATTTTTTTCAAAGAAATGGAAGAAATAATCCTAAAATTCATATGGAACCAGAAAAGACCTCGAATAGCCAAAGCAATATTGAAAAAGAAAGCCAAAGTTGGTGGCATCACAATTCCGGACTTCAAGCTCTATTACAAAGCTGTCATCATCAAGACAGCATGGTACTGGCACAAAAACAGACACATAGATCAATGGAACAGAATAGAGAGCCCAGAAATGGACCCTCAACTCTATGGTCAACTCATCTTCGACAAAGCAGGAAAGAATGTCCAATGGAAAAAAGACAGCCTCTTCAATAAATGGTGTTGGGAAAATTGGACAGCCACATGCAGAAAAATGAAATTGGATCATTTCCTTACACCACACACAAAAATAGACTCAAAATGGATGAAGGATCTCAATGTGAGAAAGGGATCCATCCAAATCCTCGAGGAGAACACAGGCAGCAACCTCTTCGACCTCAGCCGCAGCAACATCTTCCTAGGAACATCACCAAAGGCAAGGGAAGCAAGGGCAAAAATGAACTTTTGGGATTTTATCAAGATCAAAAGCTTTTGCACAGCAAAGGAAACAGTGAACAAAACCAAAAGACATCTGACAGAATGGGAGAAGATATTTGCAAATGACATATCAGATAAAGGGCTAGTGTCCAAAATCTATAAAGAACTTAGCAAACTCAACACCCAAAGAACAAATAATCCAATCAAGAAATGGGCAGAGGACATGAACAGACATTTCTGCAAAGAAGACATCCAGATGGCCAACAGACACATGAAAAAGTGCTCCACATCACTCGGCATCAGGGAAATACAAATCAAAACCACCATGAGATATCACCTCACACCAGTCAGAATGACTAAAATGAACAAGTCAGGAAATGACAGATGCTGGCGAGGATGCGGAGAAAGGGGAACCCTCCTACACTGTTGGTGGGAATGCAAGCTGGTGCAACCACTCTGGAAAACAGCATGGAGGTTCCTCAAAATGTTGAAAATAGAACTACCCTATGACCCTGCAATTGCACTGCTGGGTATTTACCCTAAAGATACAAACGTAGTGATCCGAAGGGGCACATGCACCCGAATGTTTATAGCAGCAATGTCTACAATAGCCAAACTATGGAAAGAACCTAGATGTCCATCTACAGACAAATGGATAAAGAAGATGTGGTACATATACACAATGGAATACTATGCAGCCATCAAAAGAAATCTTGCCATTTGCGACGACGTGGATGGAACTAGAGGGTATCATGCTTAGCGAAATAAGTCAATCGGAGAAAGACAACTATCATACGATCTCCCTGATATGAGGGAGAGGAGATGCAACATGGGGGGTTGAGGGGGTAGGAGAAGAGTAAATGAAACAAGATGGGATTGGGAGGGAGACAAACCATAAGTGACTCTTAATCTCACAAAACAGAGGGTTGATGGGGGGAGGGGGTTGGGAGAGGGGGGTTGGGGTTATGGATATTGGGGAGGGTATGTGCTATGGTGAGTGCTGTGAAGTGTGTAAACCTGGCGATTCGCAGACCTGTACCCCTGGGGATAAAAATATATGTTCATAAAGCTGTAAAAAAAAAAAAAAGAAAAAAGATGAATACCCAAGTTTTGTAGCAACATGGACGGGACTGGAAGCGATTATGCTGAGTGAAATAAGTCAAGCAGAGAGAGTCAATTATCCTATGGTTTCACTTATTTGTGGAGCATAACAAATAGCATGGAGGACAAGGGGAGATGGAGAGGAGAAGGGAGTTGAGGGAAATTGGAAGGGGAGGTGAACCATGAGAGACTATGGACTCTGAAAAACGATCTGAGAATTTTGAAGGGGTGGGGGGTGGGAGGTTGGGGGCACCAGGTGGTGGGTATTTTAGAGGGCACGGATTGCATGGAGCACTGGGTGTGGTGCAAAAATAATGAATACTGTTATGCTGAAAAAATAAAAAAAATTAAAATAAATAAATAAATAAATAAATAAATAAATAAACAAATCTTAAAGTGATAATTGATTTAATTGTCTAAGGACCCTTTGTGACAGAGAATTCTATTATCGTTTCAGAATGGAGAAGACAGAAGCACAGAGGGAGAAAGTCTGAGTTCACAGGATGATGCACTGCTGAAGTGGCAACAATGGAATTCAAACCCGGGCTGTCTGCTCCAGGCCACGGGACTGAAATGCTTTCTTATATTATCAAAACTCATCAGCCATATAATAAAAGGGCAACATGTCACATGTGAAATCTCTGGATCTGGCAACCATGATGCGACGCAGCATGGGGTCATAAGCTGAAGTCTCAGGAAAGTTGTCTTTTGGAACAATCTTAAATCATCTCATCCAGCCCACTGATACGCAGATCAGAAACAATCCTATTTTGTGTTGATTGTTAGACAATTACCAATCACCAAACTGCAGCTTTGCCTAAGCCTACTTTGAGTCATACAGATTGAGCTGGAATAACTTGTAGCATTGCATAAATGTTTGTGTTTTTTTAGTATCTATGTAGGAATCACCTTCTATACACAAAGCAAAACCAGGCTCTGTTTAACATGAAGAGACTTGCTGAAGCATCTGGGATCTGTCCATACCATTGACTGCCTAATAGAAAAGATATTTGGGGCTATGGAGTTTGACAAGCAGGAAAGGATATTCAGGTATGAGCTAGTCTGCAACACTGGACTCATTGGACTCTTTGGTTGTATATAAGAGAAACAAGTCACGGTTGTTTAGATAATTAAGGAAATTCACCAATGGTCATATCCAAAAGTTCAGAGGTAGAGCAGGCTTTCTGTGCAGATCAATCCAGTGACTCAACATTATAACCAAAGGCCTATTTTATGTCTTTTCTTCATTCTTTCTACCTTTTTGTTATCATATTAGAATATAAGCTGGATATAAGATATTGGACAGATGCTCTAGGTCTTCATGTTTATTCATAAACAGAGACAAAAAGAACTTTGTTCCCATTAGGGGCACCTGGGTGGCTCAGTGGGTTAAGCCTCTGCCTTTGGCTCGGGTCATGGTCTCAGGGTCCTGGGATCGAGTCCCGCATCGGGCTCTCTGCTCAGCAGGGAACCTGCTTCCCCCCTCCCTCTGCCTCTCTGCCTACTTGTGGTCTCTGTCTGTCAAATAAATAAATAAAATCTTTGAAAAAAAAAAAGAAAAAAGAACTTTGTTCCCATTAGCTCTCTTTAAAGAGTGAGAAAGCTTCACTTCCAGAAGTCCTTAGCGTGCCTCCCTGTGTCACATTAGCTTAAACTGGGTCACATGCCAGTCTCTAAACTAATCATGTGGGCAGTAAATGGGCTTCATTAGTAAACATATATCAGTCAAGGCCTACCTCTGGAACTAGGGGTAAGTCAATTCTACCTAAAATGCATAGCTAAGAATGATGGAGGGTCAGGTCTCTAAAGGAAATCCATGAAACTGTTATCCTCAGAAAGGGAAATGGATGCTAAGCAGTAAACCAAGGTGTACCCAGTCATCTCTTTCTAGGAGAACAGAGTTTAAGTTCAAAAGTCCCAAGTTTTATCTTAAAGCAACATTTGCATTTAGAATGAACTTTTCAGCTGTTGCATCTGGTAGTCTGGGACCACCTAGCATGATGGGATCATCTGGCCCATCACTATCTGGGGGTCATCCTCAGAGCTTACAGGAATATGAAATGGCAGTGTTTTATTACCTGGATGGAGAGACTGATGTTCTGGGGGAGAAAGCGCCTTATCTAAGTTCCTCAAGCTGGTAAACACAAAGCAGTCCTGAGAACAACACTATTCCTTGCTGTTTCTCTGAAGTACACAGAGATAAATAAGAGAGGTTTCAACTAGTCATGACAAGCACCAAACTATTCAAGAGATTACCCAAACAACTTAGCTAATTCCTCTGATTATTTTAAACATGAACTCACAAATGAGGCGGGACAAGGGTACCTCAGAGGCTCACACATAGACTTTCGGCATGCATATAAGTGGTAGTGTGTTTGTGCTATTATTTGTTTACGGGGCTTAGTATCCAAGGGACATGTTGTATTGTCATTTATCAAGACTGGGGCTTGAGTTTGACTCTGATGTAAGTTTTCCATGGTCTGCTCGCTACATTTCTTCCTTTAGGCAGCTCTTCCACAATGGTAAAAGCATTAAGTGACAGCTTCCATCTGGCCCGTCCCAAGTTACTTTTCATGTAATTCATCATTATAAGTTAGCTCCCAACATGTTGGAGTCAGCTTGACAAGCCATGGCTTTTTATGAGACATCGTTCTAACTATCTTAGGATTGTAGAAGAAAGAATTCCACAATTATCTTTTATGGAAAGACTCAGGACACGCGTTTTGAAATTGCATGCCCAGGACTTTATGTGCAGAAGAATCAAGGTATCATATTATCCAATGTCCCTGGAAATTCCCTAGGACTAAATTTCAGGCTACAAGATGTTTGTTGTTCATCTCAAAGGTCAGATTTGACCACATTTATTAAATTACAAACTTGCTTGTCTTTTGTCATCAGAAGATGGTATGAATTAAGGCTTTCTTGTTCTGGTTACAGTGCAGATTAGAGGTGAAAACATCTAAAAAAAATTAAAGTGACCAAGAACATTGAACAAAACAAAAAAGATAATAAACACTCACTGACTTTGGGGGTCTCCTACAGCATCTCATACAATACAAAAATGAACCATTTGTTAAAATACAAGACATTGTTAAAACAAAATCCCTTTCTCAAAATAAATCAAGCTCTCACTAGATAAACCCTCCTGCCACCAAGCTTGCCTACTTAAGTTCCCAGTACAATGGTCATGCTGTGTTCTTACCACATTTGCAATCAAACCATCTCAATGAGTTTTCATTCCCTTAACGACGAAGTTCAAATGTCTTAGAAGATGTGCAAAACCTACTCCAGCCCTGTATCCTGCTATTCTTCAGACCCCCAATCTTACCAACAAATACGAAAAAACTTAATTTTCTGTTAGAAGCTATCCTTAGTCACATACCTAAGCTTGTGTAAACAAATAATTCATCCTGGAATAAATAATAAATAATTCAGCTTGGAATGTCCTATCCTACTTATTCCAAATAAAGACATCCTCTTTCATGATGTAGCAGAAGTATCAAAGCTTTTGGGAAGAGTGAATTTTATGGTATGTGAATTATTATATCTCAAAAATATTAAAAATAACAAAATTTTCAGAACTCTATCCTGACGAACTCCCATCTCTTACCTAGCTCTACTATGCACAGGTACCTGCATACAGATAACAAACACACACATGCACACATACACACATACACACACACACAAACAGGTTAAGGCACATAATTTGCCCTCCTCAAGCACTCTACATACTTACCTATCTTCCATGTTTTTGAATTACTTATTCATTTTCATCTAGAGACTCAGCCATTAATGATAAGTGGCTGTGGAGCACTTGAAGTATGTGCTCCAAGATGATATGTCCTGAAAGTGTAAAAACCCCACACTAAGCAGATTTTGTATGAAGAATAATACAAAATATCATTAATAACTGTAAATGATTACATGTCAAGATTAAAATATTTTGGATACATTAGGTTAAATGAAAATATTAAAATTCACTTTATTTTTTTTCTTTTAACTTTTTTTAGTGTTGTCTACTTGAAAATTTTAAGTTAGGTTTGTGGTTCCTCTTATTTCATTTGGACAGTATTGATCTAGACTGTAAACCTCGTGATTGAAGGGACAGTGTCTTGTTCATCTCTGCGTATGGAATCTGGCCCGTTGTAGGTGCTCAATACTACTTCTCTGAGTAAGGTGAGTGAATGAATATGATTAAGACTCAAATGAAGAGCACAGATACTAAAAACAATGCGGAGACAAGGGAGAGGACATGAACACTATTCTCATGCAAGACCAAGAGTGTCTGTGCAAAGGAGGGGAGAGTTGAGCCTTGAAGCTGGGAGGGGTCTGGATAATAAAGTACTTCTTCTCTCTGAACTTAGATTTCTCACATGAAAATAAAAAGGCAGGGCAAAATGACAATGCTTCGATGTCATTCCGTTAAGAATCTATGGTAAGGTGATACCCGACAGCTAGTGGTGACCAATCCACTTGGAATATTTATTTTACCCTTGATTTCACGTTTCTGACTAGCAACCAAGTTGTGTAGAGGGTCCAAGCATGCCTGGAGTTGCTAGAAAGAGTTTTTTATATATATGTATTGATTCACCTTGTGAGCTGGACAAATCAATCTAATGCCACCTCTACTTAAAACACCATGCCCACAGTCTCGATTCATGAAAGCTCTGCAGGCTGTTCTTTGCATCTTTGATTGGGCTGTAAGTGGACATGTGACCCATGGCAGCCACTGGCTGATGACCCAGGGTGATGTTTTCTTTCTTTCTTTTTTTGGTTTTAATATTTATGTATTTATTTATTTATGTATTCTAGAGAGAGAGAGGGAGAGAAAGAGCACATGGTGGGGAAGGGCAGAAGGAGAGGGAGAGAGAGTTCCAAGCAGACTCTGCTAAGCATGGAGCATGATGCAAGACTCTATCTCATGACCCTGAGATCACCACCTGAGCAAAAACGAAGAGTGGGACACTTAACTGACTGAGCCACCCAGATGCCTGCAAAGGTGATGTTTTCCAATAAATCAATTCAGACAGACTACAGCGAGGATTTGGATTTGAAGATACGAAAGAAGATATGATAGTCATTCGTAAGAGAAATCTCTCCCAACCATAAACATAAATATAAATATAGAGATAGCTAATATGTATTATAAAAACAATGCTAATAATTACAGCTTTTCCTAAAATTTCATACTGTATTAGGTATCACATGTTATTTACATTATTTCATTCAAACTCCAGAAGAATAGTTTGGACCTTTATTGCACATTTATAGACAATGTAAGAGGTTCAGAGAGCAGAAGGAACTTGGCCAAGTAGTAGGGGAAGAATAAGAACCCATGTCTATTTTGCTTGTTTTTGCCACTATATGACGCTATCTTTCATCTTCCAGATGTAAATCTGATCCATGCTGTCCAGCTGCTGATTTCATAAATCCCTTGTTTGGGTGGAAATGATGTACACACAGAAAAATCTCCAATTCATTCAAGAAAACGGAAGCTTGGAACCCTGAGTTTCTGTTGAGTATCAGCCTTAGTGATGAATTAGCACCTAGGGTACTGGGGTCCCTGGTTTTTCCCCTGGGATTCTGCAGACCACCAGGTTGTTAGCATCCTCTCATGAAGCCAGGTTGTTAAGGATCTCCTTAGGTCTGACCCTTGTGTCAGGGAAAGGAGCCTCTCTGCTCAGCCCTTCAGATTACAGAGCCAGCCCGTCCTTCCTAGATTCCAGGAATTTATGCGCAACCTTTATTTTTCCTTTTGATGGCCCTGCACAGGCTGACATTTGTGAACTGACACATAAAAGAACATGAAAATCTGGATCTGAACCACATGTCCGAGTCTATAAATGGGTCCCTTTCCTGGACATGTGGAAAATATAACTGTTGTTTTTTCCTTCCCTCTTGAACTATGAGTACAAGGGTCCTTCTTTTAGAATGGGCAGAGATGTCTATAAGGAGCTTTTCTTTTCCCCCCTCAACTCCACTTCTTTTCCAGATTATAATTTATATCTGAAAAAATTTTCTATGGTTCAGAGATATTTTTAGAAGTGTGAGGGTAGCCTCAGGCAAAATATTAAATACTCTGAATTTTTTTTAAAACTTTCAACTTCTTGGGCTCCTGGGTGGCTCAGTTGGTTGAGCGGCTGCCTTCGGCTCAGGTCATAATTCTAGGGTGTCCTGGGACCGAGTCTCGCATCAGGCTCTTTGCTCGGTGGGAAGCCTGCTTCTCCCTCTGCCTGCAGCTCCTCCTGCTTGTGTCTGTGCTTTTTCTCTCTCTTGCTCTCAAATAAATAAATAAAATATTTTTAAAAAGGGAACAAAGGATAGAAAACTTTCAACTTCTCAATTTTAATCCTTAGCTTCTAATCTGGAAATTGACCCTCTCACTATCTCAGAAAGCCGTCTTTCTCTCCTATTTAATTTTGTCAGGGAACATCTGATGGAGGAGATGGCCGCTCTGATATTCATCATAGGTAAGTTGCATCCTTCTGGAGATCACAATTTCTATCCTGACTGAAGGCTTCTGTGATTAAATCAGAGAAGCAGTGATTTCCAGGTTGAAGGAAACAGACCCCTGTATACTTGGGGATAGGGGGAGGGTTAGCACTACAGAGTTATTTTATAGGCAGCCTCTGACCTCATCTATGGACACAGAAAGGCAGAGGAAACCCTTTTTGGGTCATAATTCCATAATCTTTATGGGAAGGTAGGATTTTAGCATTGAAGAGATCCTAGACCAGTGTTCCAGTTAACGTGCAGTGTCCTTTATGAAACCCTTGACAAAGGAACATCAAGGCTCTATTTGAATATCTCTGGTGGTTGGGCGCTTACTACTGCCATTGTTGGGGTACCTGGGTGGCTCAGTTGTTGGGCATCTGCCTTCAGCTCGGGTGGCGATCCCAGGGTGCTGGGATCGAACCCTTCATGAGGCTCCCTGCTCATTGGGAGGCCTGCTTCTCCTCTCCCACTCCTCCTGCTTGTGTTCCCTCTCTGGCTGTCTTTCTCTGTCAAATAAATAAATAAAATCTTAAAAAAAAAAAAGGCTAGCTGTTACTCTCTTGTGTTTCTTAACATGAAGCACATTCTTATAGCCTGTGGTGTGCTGGGAGATCTCAAATCACTGGGAAAAAAAGCAGTGCTCTGTATATGCCCTCCACATAGATTACTTTCTAGGCGGGGTCCCCGTGTCTGGTACAAAACTGAATAACGAAAGAACAATATGGGACACCCAAACATTTTTACTCACTCCTGGTAGGACCAGAGGGGATTTTGGCGATCTGGGGTCAAAGGCTATTATAGATAAAATACCAAAATGGCTAAAGGATATGGCCTCAGGATCCAGAGAACCTGGGTCCAAAGCCTGGCTGTACTACTTACAATCTGCATAAAGTTGACCTTAGTTTCAGCATCTATAAAATGAAACTAATCATAGTACTTGTTTCATAGGGGTGTTGGTGTTGAGAGGATTAAATCATTTAATACACAGCAAGTATTGAGAACACTGCCTAGCACATAGTAAGCACTCAGTAAACTTTTCCTCCTCCTCCTCCTCCTCCTCCTCCTCCTCCTCCTACTGTTACTGTTGTCATTGTTGTTATTATTATTACTCTGGCTCAACTGCACATAGAGGATTCCTAAATTTTTAAGTGCAAAACTGTCTCCTACTGAGATGCAACACTTGGGGGTCAAATTTTTGCAACTGCAAAGATATCACTGTGTACTAAGTGTCCTTTGCCCCTCTCCAAAATCCAGTTGTCTGGGCACATCTTATTATTCCCCATATTGCAGATGGGAAGCTTGAAGCTCAGGGAGGCCAGATGCTTTTCCCAAGGTCTCCACTTAAATGCCGCATCTTCAGAGATAGCTATTTTCATCCACCCACGAATGCCCCTTCCTATTTACTCTAAGATTATCGTCGGCATACTATTTACTATCATCTGGTATTTTCCGTGTGTTTCCATGGATGATTTTGCTTATTTTCCTCACCTCCCAGCTAGAACACGAGTTCTCTATGTACAGCAGCCCTTTCTGTCTCCCTGAAAGAATCAATCCCAAGTACCTAGTTCATTGCAGGCCTTTGGTAAAACATTTGTTTTTTTGTTTGCTTTTGTTTTATTTTTATTTATTTATTTATTTATTTAAATTTAATTATTATTATTATTTTTTTGACAGAGACATAGTGAGAGAGGAAACACAAGCAGGGGGAGTGGGAGAGGGAGAAGCAGGCTTTCCGCCGAGCAGGGAGTGCAGCGCGGGGCTCCATCCCAGGACCCTGGGATTAGAACCCGAGCCAAAGGCAGACACTTACTGACTGAGCCACCCAGGAGCCCCTGTTTCTGTTTTACTTTATTTATTTATTTATTTATTTATTTGAGAGGGAAAGAGAGAGAGAGAGAGAACAAGTCGGGGGTGGGGTGGGGGAGGAAGGACAGAGGGAGAAGCAGACTTCCCCATAAAGCAGAGAGCCCCATGTGGGACTCGATCCCAGGATCCTGGGCTCCTGACCTGAACTAAAGGCAGACACTTAACCGACTGAACCACCCAGGTACCCTGGTAAACATTTGTTGAAAGACTATGTGAAGGATACCAGGAGGCATAATCAAACAATATCTCTCTGAGAGTCACTGAAGGAGCTGGCTTTTTCCCAATTTCCTGACCTTGGGTAATTGACTTCCTGGCTTTGATTAGTGCAATGGGAATAATATCTCTACTTCTAATAATATCTCTACTTCTAATAATATCTCTACTACTAATATCTCTACTTCCTTATAGCTGTGGTGAGGAAAAATAAAATGAGGCTTAAAAACCACTTAGCATAGTGCCTGCACATCACGAGGACTCAAGAAATGCCAGCTCTTACTCATCTGAGGAGACAGGATTTGTGGGATTTGGGTCAGAATCCTTCCTGCCATGGGCTCTGCATGTGTAGGATGAATAACAACTTTAATGGGCACAAGGAAGTTCAGTAAACCAAGAACCATCATCTTTCTGTTTCCTTGGCTACTACAAATTCAACAGTTATCTTTTAATGGAGAATTGAACCAAATGTTCTCATTATTTTCTTTCTAGACCAATGTTCCTTCTCAATCAAAGTGTCTCAATGCCACCTCATATGTGACCATTTATTTCTTCCCACTGGTGTAAGGAACATCTGAAAAGGAACCCTAGCACATGATACTTGGTGGGATCGCAGGGAGGGCTTAGAGGTTGCCTAATGTGACTCCTGCCTATGTCGGGGAAACTGAAGCCAAGAGAGGGAAAGGGATTTACCTCGCATGACCCAGTGGACAAGCCAGGACATGAACCCAGGTCTATGTGGTATACTTTCTGCCACATTTTTACATTGACACTTCTAGATGAAAAACAGCCCAGTTATGTCTCCAGTTCATAAACCTTCCATTCTCCGTGACCACTTCCAAATGAAGAACAATGGCAGTTACAGGAATAAATTGTTACTTTCCCATCTTAAATCGCCATCTGGGGACTACCACTTTTAACACATTTATATAAAGATTAGGCTACTCTCTGCTCTGTTGGTCATTTTTCCACTGAGGGAGTTGCATGAGCTCAGCCTGAAGCAGGCAGTCTCACTGATATATGGTTCAATCTACTGGGGCCAACACGGAAAGAAAACTCTTCCTCACTTTTTGTTTTGACCTCCCCATTTAGCCAAGGCTCTTTGAGAGAGGACTTCACTTACTAAACAACCCGGTTGGTGGCATCAATAACATTTTAGATTCCTTTTAAGAGGACTTCATATGACACTCAAGTCTTGATTCCCCAATAAAACAACACAGCTGTTCCCTTGCTACTCGTCTCTCAGCAGGAGCTGCAAAATCATATTTAATCAACTCTGCTTTAAAAGCCATCCAATTTCCTTTAGGGCGCTGGCGTGCTTCCCCAGGCCAGGATGGCCCCTGCTGACATGTCAGCAGCAACCACCCAGCCCAGACAGAAGGAGCTGCCATTTCTTGAGCACTTACTCATGTGCTGGGCCCTCTACCGGGTCCTTCACATTTAAGATTTCATTTAATCCACCTTGCCATCCCATGAGGTAGGAATTAGTCTCAGATTTAAAGACAAGGGGACTGAGGCTTAAGAATGTAAAGTCATTTGTCCAAAGTCATAGTAACAAGTGAGAGAACTGGGATTCAGCCAAGTAGTCTCCAATTCCAAAATCAGAGCATTTTTGACTTTTCAGTCTGGCTTTCTACATAAGGAAGTACCAGAGAATTAGAGAAGTGTGAGCCAATTGGATCAGCCTATCAATGCTGTCAACAGAGAGTCCCTGCCCAATGCTATAGGTCCTAAATTCCCTTAGGCTCACAGCTTTGTCAAACCACCATGAATTTTCTGTTAGAATGGGAATGCCTTTTGGTTCATCTTTTATTCATCAATCCTTGATGGTAACCATAAACGGTTCACTCTCCAAAGCAAGGTGGAGGGATACAGAGATGAAATGCATATGAATCTTGCCCTCAAGAAGCTCAGAGTCTAGGAATAGATATATCATAGCAACATAAGTCATTTTGGTAAGATGTAGAAAGCATAGATATTATGAGTGAGCCAAAGTATTACAGAAGCTGAGAAAGAAAGGCTACTGCAGTCAAGACATCATGTTAGGCTTTATGGATGAGTGTAATAGCCAAGATAATTACCACTAGCTGCTGTGACATATAGCCCCCCAAATTAGTAGCTAACATTGTAAGAATGTCTTCCTTACTTTCTGTTGGACTTAGTTAGTGTTTTCTTCTACACCCTGACTCGGGATACAGGCTTCCTGCATCTCATGGCTTGCTTTGAGAATCCTGTGTTTCTAGCCACATGATCAGGGAAGGCAGAGCAAGTGGAAGATAAGAGTGGAAGGTTGAGGGTCCAGGCTTGGAAGAAGCTTACTTCATTTCATTCATATGCCAGGGAACAGACTCAGTAACATGGACCCAAAATAACTACACTGGAGGGATGGGGGATGTGTTGCTTCCTGTATACCCAGGACAGACGGTTCATTGAGCGCATAGCACTGTTTCTGTCAGGGAAATTGACACAAATATTACAGAACTGTTAAACAAGTTGAGGGAAAAGCAGGATGTAGATAGTGTAGGGGATGTTCAAGGCCACTTTGATTCAAAAACATTTGGTTTGGAAAGATAGTTCATATCAGATGTTGAAAGGCCTTGAGTGACAAGCATTTCCCAAAACATGTTTTCTTCATTTGTTAGTGAGTACGATGTTAAGAGTGGTTTGAGTGAGCAAAAGGATTTTGGGAAAGCTGGCTTATCAAATTATTATTGTTTTAATTCCTATAGGAGTCCTTGAGATTTTTGGAGGTAAGTATGGTATACCAATTATAGTAAACCTTTTGATCACAAAATCTCTTTTTCACAGAGTATCTTATAAGATTACTATTTTGTGAAACATGTTTTGTATAAGGAATCTTAGGCAATGAAGAGCCATTTAGCAAGAGGTAACAATGACTAGACCTGTTTTAAACATACAAGCCAGAGATGCGTTTCAGCTTGATTTGTTGGTCACAGTTGGCAACAGTACTGCTGGGAGAGGAATCAAGAAGCCTTGTCTGAACTTACCTGGGAAAACACAGTGATTGATTAGTAATGTCTGCTGTGTATTTAAAAATGTAAACGTGTGATGGCTGATTTTATACATCAACCTAGCTAGGCTGTGGTGCCCAGCTGCTTGGTCAGACTATAGTCTAGATGTTGGTGAAATGTATTTTGTAGATATGATGGACGTTTACAATCAGTGTCATTTACTTTACAATCAGTATTTTTAATAAAGATTACCCTTGATAATGTGTCTCACCCAATCAACTGAAGGCCTTAAAGCCTTAAGGTTTCCGAGAGAAGAAGGAGTTCTGTTTCAAGAAGGCAACATAGAAATCCTGCAGAGTTTCCAGCCTGCTGGCCTGCCCTACAAATTTACAGACTCAGTAGCCCCCACAATCATGCAAGCCAATGCCATACACACACACACACACACACAAACACACACATATATGTGTATACATATACACACATATTATATATATATATTCATATTCCATACATAATCTTTTTTCTTGCCTTAGGTGAAGGTAGCAAGTTGGCTACAAAGAGACTTTGGGTACCTGTAAATGGTGTCCACACCAAAATAGGGAAAGAATTCAGTAAGAGGAAGATAAGAGTTCTGCTTTGGAATTCTGTGCTTTACATGGCAGCAGGGCAGCCAACTCTTAGAAGCACATTCACTCACACATAAAGAGCAACCAGCATTATTTCCAGTGTGTAAAAATATTTTGGTGATAAGGGCATGACTCATTAAGAATCTCTGACAGATACACCTGTCAATCTGTCCGTCCATAAGAATTTCCTGAGGTTGAAATATGGGAGAAATCCCTCTACTGACCTGGGGACAAAAAGAGCTACTTTGTTCTGAAAGGCAGCAGGCACCACTGGCATTCAGTGTCCAAGACACACCTAAGTGGGGTGTGAATTAAAAGAGAGAGAAGGAGACTGGACGTAGAGAAAGGAGGAAAGGAATGTCCCTGGGGGGAAGCTGAATGGAGCCAAGTCACTGGTCATGACTAGGACCTCCAGAGTGGTGGGTGAAGGTCTCACCACTAGGAGAATGGAGTGACTTAGTAATGCATGTGTGCATGGTGAGCCACTTCTCATGTGGTTATGAGAACCACAGGAAGCACTCCACCGTCACAGCTCAACAATTGTATATTGATTTCTCACAATGCTGAAGGCACTCACTAGGCACGGGTGTTACACGCAGGCAAAGATATGAGTCCAGCTCTGTTTTGAATCCGTGTTCTGATAGCGCCCTGAACTTAACCCTATCTTACCACTCATGGGTGTAATGAGGTAGCTTTGTTTGTACATTCATTCAGGATTTGAGTTCAACAATATTCTTGGCATGAGAAATATATTAGTGAACAAAAATAGCAAAACTCCTTGCCCTCATGGAGCTAACATTTTAGTGTGGGTACTGGAAAATTCTATGATCAACAAGTAGACTATTTGACAAAATAAGTCATGATACATTAAGGGAAATAAAAAGCATCTGTATCAACCAAGAGAAGCTAGGTTATGATGCAACAACAAACAACTCTGAGATCTCGATGACTTCTCCCAAATGCCCAATATCCATCATGGGCCTAGGCGGGGGGGCTCTGCTTCCATACCCTCACAGTCTTCCTCACTCTAGGATCCAGGCTGATGGAGCAACCAATATGTGTAATATTGCTGGCAGCCAAGGCATGGCTAGGTGGCAGGGTGGGGGGTGGGGGGAGGAAATCTTTTTTTCCCTGCTGGGTCTCATATTGGCAGTGCGATACTCAGCCTGGAAGTGACACATATCACTTCCCATATAAATCACTGGAGTGAACGGATTACTTGGATTGACCCAAAATATGGCATCAGAAAACACAGTCCTGGATGCCTGGGAGGCTCAGTGGGTTAAGCCTCTTCCTTTAGCTCAGGTCATGATCCCAGGGTCCTGGATCGAGTCCCACACTGGGCTCTCTGCTCAGCAGGGAGCCTGTTTCCCCCACACCCCCGCCTGCCTCTCTGCCTAGTTGTGATCTCTCTCTGTCAAATAAATAAACAAAATATTTTTTTAAAAAAAGAAAAGAAAAAGAAAACAGTCCTATCATGTTTTTTGATTGAAGGGAAACCTATACATTTGATAAATGGCAATAGAGACACTGGGTCACAGTAAAAAACTTCGGCTTTTCTCATGAATAAAATGAGAAGCCACTGGAGATCATGAACAGAGAAATGAGTATAAAATGAAACAGGCCCTTGTTGGTTATCTTGACTCTGTGACTTAAAAGGTGCATTTTGGGATACCGTGAACTGGGATAAGAGAACCTACCTTACTGCGCTGGAATGGAGATTAAATGAAGTGTATGTATAATGTCCGGCATAGAATAAACTTCTGTAAAAAGATGCTGATATATTGAATTTACTATATATCAATTTGTTTATTTAAATAAAGATTAATTTCTTCAAAAACAAAAGCCATGTCTTATTCACCAATGAATTCCCAAGGCCAACATGAGGTTCGATCCACTTCACCCTCTTACCATGTATGCTTAATTCTTCAAAGGATGGCTGAATGTAGGGGTAAGAAGCACAGGGTGTCTGTGTGTATGTTATTTCTCCTAATAATTCACTTTTTCTCAAAAAAAGGGGGGGGTGTTGCTTGAATATGAAAGGGCAGGAGAGCAATGCATCAGGCATGGTTAATGATTAAGCTGTGGCATTGCAGCGACAGAATCTGGCAGAGGCATATTCTCTGTGGCCTCATGGCTTGGGGCTGTTTGTAACAGGGTTAGCTGTCACCTCTTATTTCTGATATAAGATATGTTCTGCCCAGAGCTGACACATCTGCCAGCCCCACAGACTCTTCATTCAAGGGAAAGGTAGACTAGCAGCAATAGCAATGCCTACAGATAGAATTATAAGAAACCTGAAAAATCTTCCTCTGAGTGTGTGTCACCACTATGAATAGAGGCTCCAGGGTCCAAGGTCAAGCTAATGCACAATGGGGAAATCAGAAATTATTCTCTTATACTCCACTGTATGTGTCATCTCTCACTGTGCCTTTTCCACAGCCCTCCCATCTCAATCTGACAGTAATGCTAACTTTGAGCCATCCGATAGGCTCTTGACTCTCATCCTTGTTTTTTCTCTGAGACACTCATCTTTCATATTACTGAACACATTCAGCTCATAGCTGTGCATTTAGGGAGATAAGCATATCATCAGGTAAGCTATGAGGGTCATACTGCCTGCCTGGTTTGCTTAGGAGAGTCATGGCTTTTGCCTAATGCCCAGGGATAATTATTAATAGTGTCTTCTTCTGCTCTCAGATATTTCTCAGTTTGGGAGATATGTAGGATCATTAATTACAGCAGAATTTTATCTCTTTTTAAAGGGCCAAAAAAGACCAAAAATCATCAAATCTTTCCAACAGAATGACCCTAGAGTTAGCTTAACTGTTCATGTGATATTAGAGTTGTGAAGGGATTGGTGGTCAACCAGAATAATCCCTTGGGGCCCCAGGACAGGAGGGGATTGTCACAGGAAGTCCAGAGAGGTAGCAGTCCACTCTGCTGCCAATCCCAACTGGAGCTTGATCTTCCCATCAAGTTCAGGTGTCACATTCTTTGTCTTCTGGGAGAGGCCGAGTAGTGGGGATGAAACACCTAGCCTCAGGTCTCTTATGAATCGTGGTTCAAACTTTGACTTTGTCAACTAAATTACCTCTTAATTCTAAGACTTTTTTTTTTTTACAAGCTCAAAGTATTTATTAGGAGGATTAATAGACATAGAACTCCTATATCACATTGTAGTGTGTTTCTAGATGCTACTCAAATTTTGTTAAGCAACAAACACAGATTAGAACACAGATTTTATCTTCCTTTCCCCCTCTTGTATTTCCCATCTCTTCTACAGAAGCTCCCTACCCTGGAGCTGAATGAGTCCATTTTTTGGGCAATGATTGCTCGTGACTTCCTCTCCCACAGACAGTCTGTGAGGCCATTAATTTCAAGTTCTTAACAAGAATAATAATATATGACTTAGCCAGATTGTTGTAAAATTTAGTCAAATAATGGGTGAAACTGTTCAACATAGTTTATTGAAAATAACTTAGGTCATCTATTAATATTATTGATAAAATTTTACTTTTCAAATCACTGCAAATATGAACATCTGAAGTCTATGAGAGAGTGTGCATTGGTAGATTTAAACTGTTGAGACAATCATAAGAAAACCCTTCATCTTGGATCTGAAGTATACATACAGCATAAATTAGCCCTCAGAATATTTTATTTTGATTGGGACAGGAGGGGTCTTGGATATGGGAAAGAAAGAAAAAAAAGATATCTGAACATAGCCCAGGCATTAGGATGAGTTATAAGGTATTCTCCCAACCTGAGATCTGCATTTACATTATAAATAAACAGATGTGCTACTGTCCCATTGCAAAACAGGCAAGATATGAAAATGATCCAAGCTGTCTTGGAGAAGTTAGAGCCATTAGTAGTAGTAGTAGCAGTAATCGTAGTAGTAGTAGTGTTTAAGTATTTGGTGTTTAGGTGAAGTTTATTGTGCACATAAGAAAAGATCACTGAAGGGTGCCTGGGTAGCTCAGTTGGGGGTGCCTGGGTGGCTCAGTCATCACGTGTCTGCCTTCGGCTCAGGTCATGATCCCAGCATCCTGGGATCGAGCCCCACATCCGGCTCCCTGCTCAGTGGGAAGCCTGCTTCTCCCTCTCCCACTCCCCCTGCTTGTGTTCCCTCTCTCACTGTGTCTCTCTATGTCAAATAAATAAATAAAATCTTAAAAAAAAAAAAGATTACTGAGAGCAGTTGCAGAAGTAGAGCAGCTACCACTGCCAGCGAAAGGGAATTCAATCGAATCCAACTGTTCACAATAACAAGTCAAGGTTAAAAAACAAGTGCAATCTGCTTCTATTTTCGTAGAGTTGGGTACACTGAGCAAAGTGCCTGAGAGCACACCATAGAGTTTGCCCTTATGTTCTATGGCATTACCTCAAATTTGGGCTTAACCTGTTTTGAGGAGCCATATTTTTTAAATATTTATTTCGTATATTTGAGAGAGGAACAAGCAGAGAGTGAGATAGCTCAAGTGGGAGTGGCAGGGACAGAGGGAGAAAGACAAACTCAAGCAGACTCCCGGCTGAGCAGAGCCTGATACAGAACTCAGTCTCATGTTTGATCCATGAGATCATGACCTGGGCTGAAATCAAGAGCCAGATGCTTAACCATCTGAGCCACCCAAGTGCCCCAGTGGGAAGTCATATTTGCTTAGGGAGTTAGAATTTGTATTAGAGAAACGCAAGGAACCACTAGAGAGAGACTTCAATTTATGGTTTTGAGACCATCTGGATTAAGTCACTTGGAAATCATCTTTGAAATGCTGACTTCTGGGTCTTCTCATTATCTAATGGAACCTATGCCATTTGACTATTTGGGAATGGGATCTGAAACTCATGTGGCATTTCTATCCTCATGATTGTTAGGAAATTAAGTTAGTGGCTTTATGAACAATCCAGTGTAATGAAGGGAAATAACTCACCAAGACCCAGTAATGGTAGGTGGCATTATCTTCATATAACTCTTGAAACAACAGAGGGTCAGAGGAAGTACAGTCAGCACGGGACCCAAAGGATTTGGTTACAGAAGAGGGAAATCATTGTTAGCCACCTCTCAACTGAAGTGGCAGTGAGATGCTTTCCCAGATTCCCATCTTCTTGAAGCAGTGGACTTGGGGAGTTAAGATGATTTAGGATGGAAAATTTTTTTTTTTATCATTTAGAAATTTCTATTTTTTTGATTATTTGGAAATTTCTATTAAAAATCTGAAAAAGGGGGCACCTGGGTGGCTCAGTGGGTTAAGCCTTTGCCTTCAGCTCAGGTCATGATCTCAGGGTCCTGGGATGGATCCCCAAGTCGGGCTCTCTGCTCAGTGAGAAGTCTGCTTCCCCCCTTCTCTTCCTGCCTCTCTGCCTACTTGTGATCTCTCTCTCTGTGTGTCAAATAAATAAATAAAATCTTTTAAAAAAATCTGAAAAAGATGATAACCAAGTACAAAATAATCCCTACCCCTTTGATTAAGTCCCATCGCCCGTGCCACCTCTGATTATATCTAGAAGGCAGAGGCATTTTCCAGGGGCAAAAGTAACTATTGCCTTGAGTTTGTGTTTTAATTCATGTTCAAGGAATTGGAAAACACTTAGATTTTTGGGAAATAGTAACTCACAGGTTACTGAGCAGATGGTAATTTCCCCTCTGCCTCCTGCCTAAAAACACATATTGGGTGCGTCACAAGCAAAGCCCAGCCTGGTATAACCAGCTCTCTTACTCAGTCCTGAAGCATTTGCTTCTGTATTTATCATGCAGCTGAGAATATAAATATAGATCTTAGACCTTTGTAGTGAGACAGTTTCAGGAGACTGCAGGACAGCATATCAGTACGGAATCTGAAGACAGGGCATTCATTTTGGGAATAGGTTTGATTTATAGAAATAGACCCTTGGGTCCTTTGCTTTGAATAAATGTTCTCATCTGATCAGTTTGTTTCTTGCCACTGCACAGAAAGCAATCACTCATTTACTCCTTTCTTATTCAACCCTGAAGAGCATTGCCTGCTGATTTAGAGCAAAGATTTTTTTTTAATATTTTATTTATTTATTTAACAGACAGAGATCACAAGTAGACAGAGGCAGGCAGAGAGAGAGGAGGGAAGCAGGCTCCCCGCTGAGCAGAGAGCCCGACTTGGGGCTCCATCCCAGGACCCTGGGATCATGACCTGAGCCGAAGGCAGAGGCTTAACCCACTGAGCCACCCAGGCACCCCAGAGCAAAGATTTTTAAACTTTAATGTGCATACAAATCACCTGAGGATCTTGTTAAAATGCAGATCATGATCCAACAGGCCTGAGGTTCTGCATTCCTAACCAGTCCTAGGTGACCTCATGCCCACTAGTTGGTGGACCGCATGGAGTGACCAGATCTTAGAGTAGAGCCCAAGTTCACAACCAAAGCTTACAACTCACTAGTTATGAGATCATGGAAACATTCTTCATTTTAAACATATATATTTTATGTATATATGTATATAATGTTCATAGATAATGAGAGTGCCTAACATAGGGCTATTTTAAGGACCCAATAGTGGTAGGTGCAAAGTGTTAAAATAATTTCTTGTTACATCATGCTATATCAACAGATGCTTGCTATCACTGTAACCAGGCATTTATTGTATGCCTATCAGATGCCAGGGCTTTAGGAAAAGAAACAGAAGATGTGATTATGATTCTCTTACATCTAATCGTCTGGAAGTGATCAGTAAAATGGATAGGTGATATATAGATACATAAATCTCCCATAAGTTAGTTGATGGGCTAGTGCATACTGTGACGGTGGGAATACTGGTTATGGGGTCAGGAATCCTGGGGACTCCTTTTCTTCTGTCATAAAGGATTTTGTGCAAGCCCCCTTCTTCCTATGGGATGCTGTTTTCCCATTTGTAACAGAAAAAAATTATACCAGACCGTATAGTAGTATTTTCTAAGTCATGATTTACAAGTTTTATGAACTTGGTTGATTTATTAAACTCCTAGGCATTATTTTCCTCATTTATAAAGTTAAGATAGTAATACGACAGTTGGGGTGATTATATATTAGTGTAGTGTTTAGATTGTTATCTGGCTTCTTTGAACCCTCAGTAAGACTCCTCTTCTTAATCCTTCTCCTCCTCTCCCTCCTCCTCATCCCTTACTGGCTCTTTTTTCATACTCTTTCTTACTAGGTCTGTGACCTGCCAATTCATATTTGTCACTACTCAGGGCTTTCTGAAATTGCTTAACTATATACGGTACTTACCTATTTTCAAATTTTATTTAGGGTGGTTCACAAAGCCAATCAATTCTTTAAATGAAAGGTCACCAGATGTTTTTTTCCCCCGAAAAGGGCCAGACTATAAATATTTTAGCCTTTGCCATAGACAATATGTAAACAGACGGTTGTGGCTGTGATCCAATTAAACATTATTTACAAAAAATGGAGGTAGGCTGGATTTGGTGTATAGGCCACAGTTTGCTCACCCCTGCTTTAAATTAAAGAAACTGTAAATGTTCTGTGATTTATGAGAAAGTTGTTTCTTCCAACACAAACCTTTGGTCCATAAAATGCATGACATTGTAGGAAAGTGTGTGGCTCTGAGCTCATCCTCATCCATCTACAGGCCTGCCCTTACTCTAAGAACCCCACAGCCTTAGAACCAGAGTCTCCCTTTAGAGGAGGCATTCTGAGGTTAAACCTCTTCTTTTTACAGCTAGGATAAACTAAGGTCCAAAGAGGGGAACTTATTTACTCTGGGGACAGAGCTAACACCAGAAACTTAGTCTCCTGACTTGCAATCAGGGACTGTATACTTTTTCTCTTTAGTCTGAAAAGAGAAAGAAATAAATTCCTTAACAGAGAGGAGAAAGAAAAAACAAACCTTCATTTCCACTGGGGTTTTAATCAGAAATGGATTTTTTCAGTCTTTCTGTTAATGGATATGCCACAGTCAGACATAAAAACACTACTGTGTCTGCCTAATGGAAATCCCAGTTCCCTGTCCTTGTCGTTTGGAGCTGGTATTAAAGGTCTCCTTTCATTTCTAGCAAAACAGAAAAACACCCTCCTCTTACATCTACTCAGATTCCAGAATCATTTCTCTGGCAGTAAATCAGTAGTGAATGAGATGGCTATTCACATCCATCCACATCCAATCCCCAAAGAAGAAATGGGAACAGAAAGCCCTGGAAAAGAAACAGGCTTCCCTCTGCTAGAATCTGAATGGAAATATTTCCTTTTTTAAACCTGTGATTTCTTTATCCTGGCCTTGCTGAGCTGTGCTGGGGTAAAATAAATAAAAAAATAATAATAACAAAGTGTGTTTTATTAAGCATATAGCATTTACCAGGCATTGCACTAAATGCCTTAACTGTATGTGGGAGCACTATGAATCTCATTTTAAAGATGAAGGAAATAAGGCACAAAAAGGATAGGAAAAGGGTTATGCTCAGATTCTCCCTCCAGATAACAAATAAATATAAAATTCTGACATAGAAATTAATGATGTGGACGTGTATGACTCCATTTATATGAAATGTCCAGAAAAGTAAATCTGCAGGGATAGAAAGCAGATTAGTGACTGCCCGAGGCTGAAGTTCAGACCAGGAGTGACCACAGTGGCCAGTCATGCTTGGGCTGATGGGAATGTCCTAACATTGTATTGTGTGATGGCTGCACAAGTTGGTAAATTTACCTGCATCATGAATTGCATTAAACTTGAAATTAGTGAATTTTATGGTAAGTAAAACTGAATGTCAATAAAGCTGTTAAAGTAATCATGCAGAGCAGAAATCATAAAGACTTCACCTTCAGGGCCATTCCTCTCATGTGGGTATCTTCATTTCTCTCTCTCTCCTTTTTTTTTTTTTTTTAAGAATTTTTTTTTTTATTCATTCATGAGAGACAGAGAGAGAGAGAGAGAGAGAGAGGCAGAGGGAGAAGCAGCCTCCCCAAGGAGCAGGGAAACTGACGTGGGACTCAATCCTGGGACCCTAGGATCATGACCTGAGCTGAAGGCAGACATTTAACCAACTGAGCCACCCAGGTTCCCCTCTTCATTTTTCTTTAAAGTCATGGGAAGGTCGGTCCCCTCTCACCCAGGGTTTTTAGCTCCTATTTCTTCTTTGATGACAGGACATGGAAGGATGAGTGTGGACTCCTACAATGCTAATTTAAAGCCCAAATGATAATCCTGGAATTTGAGTGGGTGCAGGTAGAGGAAGAGGGTGCTTCTTTGTTTTAACAGAAAAGAAAGGAGACTTGTATTATGCATGGGTGATGAAAAGAATAGGGGCCTGTTTTTCCCATTAAATGGACACAAGCAGATTTTAATAGATGCTAAAAATGGTTATTGCAATAAGCTCATTTATGTATTTGTGTATTTGCTCAACATATATTCATTAAATCCCTATTATATGTCAGGCACCTTTCTTAATTTGGGGAACAAAAGAATGAATGCCACAGGCAGTACCCCTGTCCATCTTGATCTCAGGTCCACCATGCAACTTTATTGCGAATATTTATTGTGAAATTTATTTTTATTTATTGTGAAGTTTATCTTTCCATCTTTGTGAAATTCCCACCTATTCTCTGGCTCTATTTGGAGTTAATCTCTCCCATACTGTTTCTCATTTTTTTAAAATTATTGAATACATTTTACAGGTAACATTGTGTAAGTTTACCCCACACAATTTTACCTACCTCTAATGACTCCAGTTACACCTAAATTGCACTAGAGTTATATTTGTCCATTACCAACTACTAGAATCACCTTCTCTATAAGTCTATAAAATTTCTACTAGTAGATGCCATGAATAATTCGTCTCTCTATCCCTCACAGAACCCATTATAATGCCTTGCACACAGCAGACACTCAGTAAACCTCTCTTAAATGAATTTGTTAATTTATTCACTAGCTGATTTTAATGTATAACTTTCTAGGTGACAGGTACTCTTCTGGGCATTAGGAGATTTAACAGTGAACAAGACTGGTAAGGTCCTTGACTTTTAGGAATTTACATTTTCTTAGAGGGGACAATCAATGAACAAGAGAACAAAGTGAGTTCACATAATGAATATTAAAAAGAAAATAAACAGAGGGTGAAACATTGGAGTGGGCATTAGGGGGCCACTTCCATAAGGGTAGTCAGAGAAGGCCTTTTTGAGGACTTGGCACTTGATATTAAACATGAAAAGTAGAAAAGAGCCAGTCTTATGAATAGGTAGGTACAAGAATATTCTAGATAGAAGAAACATCAGGTTAAAAGACTCAGACCCAGACTCTTCCTTCCCTCCCTTCCACCTTCCCTCTCTTTCTTCCTTCCTTCCTTCCTTCCTTCCTTCCTTCCTTCCTTCCACAGATTCCCAGATTAATAGATGAGGATGAGATTGAAAAACTCATGCAGCCCAAGCCCTCACATTTTCCTAATACATATAGTAATGACACCTTATGTATTTGGCTCAAATGTATTTAGATGTTGGTCCATTCAGCCAAGACTGTTCACAACAGGATGGTTCAGGTGTGCATTGATGGGAATGGAGGGTAGATAGTCAAATCCAGTAGACCTGGAGGATGTAGGTCTAATCAAATCTTCCCTTATGCTGATTCTTTTGTGAAAAGAGAGGACCAACACCCCCTCCCCCAATTCCCCACCATGTTCACATGGTTGGTGGTTGGTTTACTTAACCATACAGATGAGAAGAGGACCAGAGTGGTTAGATGCATGGGTCTCCCTCTCAGCCCTGGGCATTCATCCTGGCATTTATGAGTTGTATGATACAGGCAAGTTCTTGAGCTTTGTGGAACTTTAATTTCTTTATGTACAAAATAAAGATTACATGATCTACTCATGGCTACCTGGAGACAGTATAAGAGAAATGTGTGAGTAGGTTTTCAACACATGGTGTATGTTATTCTCCTTACTTTTATCAGTATTATAATTTTAGTAGTATGTGTACCAGAGTTATTAGTAGTAAAGTATTAGTGTCATTAAATTATAACATAAAATTTGTTAGAATTACTAACAATATTGTTCTGTATTAATATTAATGATTATTTTATTTTAAGTATTCTGTCAGGGTTCTTAACTATTTATATTCATATGATTAAATAATACAGAAGATAAAAATAATACCCACGGTCAAAATCTATACATGGGCTGATATTCCCATGGTGAAGACCAACAACTGGGCAAGCTGAGGTTATCTTTTAAAAAAAAATGGACTAGGACTAGGTTTCATCTTCTCTACAAGGTTGATGCTCAGCAAACCACACTTGAATTTACTGTTGTATCAGAAGTCTCTAGGGTGGTCTTGTTAGGAGCTGGGGGCTAGAAAGAAGGTTAGAGAATGTGCTGGCTGGATGTGTGGGGCTGCTGCAGGTGGGTGGTCCAGTTCTGGTCCACTCAGAATCATGGCACCTGCCCAAATCAGAAAGCACAACTGTTCACAAAGGAAAATTTTCCTGTGAGGAAAAAAACCAGTGGATTCATAAAGGAGAAATGAAGGGCAGGGCTTGGCTATATGGGTCAGGAAGGATTTATAGAGAAACAAACATAGTAACTCGTGAGACATTAGAGGAAATTATCTTTAAGAGAAAGACCGGCTTGGCTTAACTCATCTTTCCATGTGGTTACATTTTATTGGTGCTTGCTGGGTGACAAATCATCCATTTTTAGCTTTTATTTAGCTTTAGTTTTGATCTTATGAGTTAAGAATGACTAATACCCAAAAGGGTACGACCCTGGAGCAAAGCATGCTGGGAAAGCACATTTCTCGGTGTATGTTCCCTCTGTGCCTAGAGACACGGATTCAAATAAAAATCAAGACTACTGTCCCACCAGGGGCCATTACTTTGGAAAGTACAACAGGGCTTTTGAATGTGTCTTTGTTTGCCATTCTTATTCAAGGTTATCCAAAGAGGAATCTGCTTCAAGAGAGGAGAGAGTAGTAAATTTAATTGGGGCTTTCAAACAATGTTCAGCCCAAAGCTAAGATGCTCAAAATCGAATAAGTATTTAAAACCACTGGCCAAAAAAACACACTTAGTGTCTTCAATAGGCGTCACTTCTTGAGTCTCACTGGCTTAGAAGAGCAAGTACAAGGGATGAGAGGTTCTGTTCTTGTTTAATTCCATTAATGGTCAGGCTGTTGGGGAAGAAAGCTAATCATCTCCCATCCTTTTCTGACTATTTTTGTTGCTAGAGTTATGCCCATAAGAGGTCAACTCTCTATGGCTGAAGAAGGGAGCATATTGGATATCTAGTTTTGAACTTTGACATGCACAGGCTGTGATGTGCTAGTCAGAGGCTAACTCTGGCCAGTCTGCTCCTCTCAATGATCTTGGAAGAGAAGCATATTTATGGCTTTTAGCATCTCCACTTTACGGGGAGAAATAGATTCCTGTAGAGTTAGGGACTTACATCAAATCATACAGTAAGTTGGTGACACAGCCACAATATGAATCAGAGTTTCCCAAATTCTAGAATCTATGCCATAATTGTTTATACAGCCAATGATGTTTTTCACATTTTCAAAAATCAGAAAAATGTTTAGTGACCACCCTCTGCATGTGTCTTTATTTATCTTGACCTGTGGGCTAAGATGTCCACAATCTCTCTTCTTGCTAAGCCACTTAGAATTGCCACCTGGTGACTTCTCAGTAAGCTCAATAAAAGCAGGTATGTGAGACTCTACAAGTTGAGATATTTCAGCATATCCTTTGCTGCCATTAATTGCATCTTTAGAGTCCAAGAATGGTGGAGAATGAATGGAGCTTAACCCCATCATTTTATTTTACAGAAAGGGAAACAAATTTAGAGAAGAAGGAGCGATTGCTTGAAGTTCATACTGTAGACCCCTCAATGTCCTCCAAGAACTGATGTGACAGTTCCTGATAGAGGAAGTTCATGGAAAAGAGATAAGAAAAAAGATGTATGAGCATTCCCCCCCGCTTTTTTTTTACACAACCCTGCCAACACTTATTATTAGTTGCTCTTTTGATTTTAACTGTTTTGACAAGTGTAAGGTCATATCTCATTGTGGTTTTGATTCACATTCCCCTGATGATTAATGATGTTGATCATCTTTTCATGTGTCTGTTGGCCATCTGTATGTCTTCTTTGGAAAAAGGTCTGTTCAGGTTTTCTGCCCATTTTTAATTGCATTATTTGGGTTTCAGGGTTGTTGTTGTTTGTTTGTTTGTTTGTTTGTTTTTGGTGTTTAGTTGTATAAGTTCTTTACACATTTTGAGTCTTAACTCCTTACTAGACACAATATTTGCAAATATCTTCTCCCATTCAATAGGTTGTCTTATTGTTTTGTTGATGGTTTTCTTCACTGTGCAAAAGGTTTTTATTTTGGTGTAGTCCCAATAATTTAATTTTGCTTTTGTTTCCCTTGCCTGAGGAGATATATCTAGACAAATATTTCTATGACCAATGTCAAAGAAACTATAGTTTATAGCCTATGTTTTCTACACCGCTGGTCGTAAAGCAAATTGGTACAGTCACTATGGAAAATAGTATGGAGTTTCCTCAAAAAAAAAATAGGATTACCATATGATCCAGTAATTTCACTACTGGGTATCTACCCAAAGAAAATGAAAACATTAATTTGAGAAGTTATATGCATCTCTGTGTTTATTGCAGCATTATTTACAATAGCCAAATTATGGAAGCAACCCAAGAGTCCATCCATAAGTGGACAGTTAAAGAAGACATGCTACATATTTACACACACACACATATGTATATATATATATATATATACATATATATAATATGTTTTATATATATGGATTACTCAATCATAAAAAAGAATGAGATCTTGACATTTGTAACAACATGGATGGATCTAGAAGGTATAATGCTAAGTGAAACAAGTCGCAGAGAGAAAGATAAATACCATATGATTTCATTTACATGTGAAATTTAAGAAACAAAATGAACAAAGAAAAGAGAGACAAACAAACAAACAAAAAGACTCTTAAATACAGAGAACAAACCAGTGGTTACCAGAGGGGAGGTAGATGGGAGGATGGATGAAATAGGTGAACGGGAACAAGAGTACCCTTATCATGGGGCTCCTGGGAAGCTCAGTTGGTTAAGTGCTCTACTCTTGATTTTGGCTCAGATCAAAATCTCTCTGTTGTGAGACAGAGCCCCGTATCAGGCTCAGGGCTGGGCATGCAACTTGATTGGGATTCTCTCTCTCCCTCTCCCTCTATCCTTCTCCTCCTCTCTCCCTCTCTCTAAAAAAAGCAAACAAATAAACAAAAAAACCCTAAAAACAAAAACAAAGAGTACTCTTATGATGAACACTGAGTCATATATAGAATTATTGAACCCTTGTATTGTATACCTGAAACTAATATGACACTGTTAATTATACTTCAGTAACAATTAAAAAAAAAAAAGAAGCGTGCACTTCTATGAGGCAATCCCTGTCACTCCCTAGCTGTGCAGCCTCAGATAAGTCTCTTAAATTCTGGGACTCTTAGCTTCCTCTGTGTTAAATAGTAGTAACAATAGAACCTATCCCATTGGGTAGGTGAGGACTAAATGATGTTGTAGATTCGAGTCACTGAGTGCAGGATCTGGTCCACAGCCTGAGCGCAATACATAGGTGCTTAATAAAGGCTGATCAGGTCAGAGCATGGAGAGATGGAGTGGGTTTGGGAGTTAGGACAGGGCCAGAGGGAGCTGAGGGAGTGATTTTTGTCTGTCTGTTCCCACACTTGGTTCTATTTGGGAAAACAGAGGGGTGAAGATAACAGGAAAAGGGGGCACGTCCTTGAGTAAATCGTCTATTGTTGCCCAGATGTCACCGTGGTAACAAGGAAACCCCCTGAAATCAGTGTGTCCACAGCTCCAAATATGACTCTCCAGGGCTTTCAGCAGCAAGTCAGGGGTTCCAAGAAGGAGCCAGAAATGAGGCCGTGAGGAACGGGAACGTTTATTTCTTTGGGAGTCTTGCTCTTTGGATGTTCTCAGAGTTCTGGATGAACTGAAGTGATCTCTGGGCTAGAATTTGGTGCTGGAAGGCAGTCTCCATTCCACCTTGCCCATGTTTATCTTAGTCTATCACTGAGCTAGATGCCAACTTTCCTATTCAATCAAGTAATTAGACTCGGTGATGTTTATAAATAGCTTCTGGAGACCCTTTCTGAAACTCCCTTTAAGACTTCTAAAGCCTCCTTAATAAGGACAGATTGCAAGAGTAAAGGGTAACAATTTGCTAAAGGCAAAGGGAACAGACCCTACATAAAAATCATAGTAAAAGTGGGAATTTGGGGATGGCTGTCTGCTTAGGAAAATTTCCTGTTTTCAAGTTCATAAATGATCACTCAGGATGTGGTTTAGATTGGCTCTATCACGACAATGATAATTTTCCCACATCAAACAATAAGTAGTATTACTAGAGCCATATGGAAAAAATAACCTTGTTTGAAAGAACACATTTTTTTTTTCCCAAGCACATTTCGGCACTCAGTTTTAAGCAGCAACAAACAACCCTTATCTGTTCATTTACAAACAATCCTGATCATTCCCTGCAAGTAGTCATACTTCCCACCTGATATCCTAGCCTTGGGTGTCCTCCAGGTAAGGGTTAGTCTTCAAGTTCTAGGATAGGGTTGAAGCAGATTTATTCTGCTTTAGCTGAGCAGAATTTACATGAGGGCACAGACTCACAGAGGATGGATAAAGTACAAGAAAGCTTCAGTCTCCACTGTTACCTCCTGGAGCTCACTTGAAACACAATGGGAAGAGAAGGGGAGGATTCTTAGCAAAAATGATGCCTTTAGGCTTACCATGTCTTATTTCTTATCAGTCCAGCCAAGATTGGCAGTTTAAGCTGTGGGTAGTATAGGTAGAGATGTCAGACAGGCTGAGGCCTCTTTGTTTCCTGAACAGAGAGGAGACAGCTCTTTCAACAGAAGGTCCCAGTGGGTACTAGAAGAGTTGCACCAGCCTGGTGTGCCTCTGATGGCTTCAGCTGTCTCAAGAGAGAGCCCTCTATCCACCAATGAGGTGCAGTCTGGCTCACCAGGAGTAGGCGAGCAAGCCGTGGACAGAGAGCAGGGTTATACTCTCTGTCACTGTGGTAACAAGGAAACCCCAGAGAAGAGGCCCAGGGATACCTACCAATCTAATCAGAAATCAGATCACAGCAACATGGAGTTTCTGGGCAAGCAGCAGAGTAACCAAACCATATCCCTAGGTAAATAATGTTAATTAGTGCTTCTGGTGTTAAAATTATATTTTGCTCCATATCATATCTCATATCATGTTGCAATGTTTATAGCAACCTTGAAGGGTAGATGTAATAGATACGGTGAAAGTCCTCATTTTGCAGGAAGGAAAACGAGCACTGCTGAGGGGAAAATGAATATATCAAGGTCTAGAGCTGTAAAGTCCAAACTTCCAGGTCTTGGAACACGTTTTGAAGAATGAACAATGTATCAGGGCCTTTTTACTGGGTGGAATCCATTCAATCACATAATTCTCTAACTCATTTGAGTGCCTAACTCATTGCAAGCACTATTCTGGGCACTTAGGTGACATCACAGAACAAGATGGACTGAAATATCTATCTCTGTACCAGATACAGAATGAAATATGTGTAATGTCTCCCCTACCACCACACAGCTCTCGTGCCCTGTGACTTCCAAATCAGGGTGCTTATTGTCTAGCAGGGAGAGGGAAACAGATAACAGGCAATAATGAGTTTAAAAACTAGATAAAAGGTGGTAAGTGATCTGGGGAAAGGGGAAACAAGGTAAAGGGGATTAGAAGAATCTGGTGGAAGGGAAATTAAAATGTAAGTGGGATGATCCTTGTGGACCTCATTGAAAAGGTGAATTTGATCTTGAAGGAGATAAGAGATAGGGTGATCTGATTAAGAAGCTTTCCAGGCAGAGTATATACACAGCAAAGGAGGACACTCTAAGGATCCTGGCATAGCTGGAACCAGTGAGTGAGGGAGAGAGTAGCAGAAGCTGAGGTTAGTAAGATAATGGGGGCCAAATCATGGGGGCCATGCAGGCCATTGTGATGACTTAGCTTTTACTCTGCAACAATCCTAGAGTCTCTGTTGAGTTTTGAACACAGAAATGGTATAATCTGATTTTGTTTTTACATTATTCCATTGGCTTCTGGGATGAAATTAGGTTGAAGGGGGCAAGAGTACAGCAAGAAATCCAAAGAAGGTAAGTAACAAAGACAGTGAAATACCAGTCATGGAACTTTTCAAGTTGTCCTAGACACACAAGAAGACATACCCCATTCTCTTTTGCAGTGAGGTTAGCATGGTGTGACTGAATTTTATCCTGATGTGATGGCACCATTTCCACACCTGCCCTAAAATCTGACATATAATATTCTAAACTTGGCTGCTTCTGTAGCCCTCATGAAGACCCCATGTTGTGAAGAGAAGCACTGTAAGATGGAAAGAGCTTGGGTTCTCAGTGACAGTGTGGAGCAGGGCTACCCACTCCCACACCAACCACATTGCACTGTGTGACCTGAGAATGTTTGGAAACTATCAAAAAGAACAAATAACTTTTTTTTTTTAATTCCCAATCCCACTTATTTCTTTCAGCCTTATTACTAGTGATGGTTTCAGTTCACTTCCTGTTTTGATTTGTCTAAAACAGGAGTGTACTGCACCGATCGGTTGTACCTTTCCTCCTCGTCTTCAGCAACAGCTGCTCAAAGTCACACTTAGGTACTATCATTCTTCCCACATCACAGCATGCACCACTGACCTGACACACTTAGGGCAGACTCTGAATCACCGCAGTGCTGATGTGGAAAATAAGACAAGAAGACAACAACAAAAATAGCTAAAATTAAAATGAATTTCCCTTTCCTTTTTTTTTTTTACAAAGATATTAAATTTGTGGCAGGGTTTTCTGGAACATTTCAGAATTTTTACTATTCGTTAGAATTTTTAAAATAGAGCATGATTCACTATACCAAACTGTGAAATATATTTAAAATCCCCACCACTACACTGTCTCTCTCTCTCCATCCATCTACCTATTTATTTCCTTTATCCTCCATCAATTTTGTGATGTTTTATAAAATATCATTTATTAGAAATTCTAATTTTTTTTAAGATTTTGTTTATTTATTTTAGACAGAGAGAGAGCATGAGGGAAAGAAGCAGAAGGAGAAGCAGACTCCCTGCTGAGCAGGAATCCTGACCCTGGGATCATAACCTGAGCCAAAGGCAGATGCGTGACCAACTGAGCCACCCAGGGGCCCCTTTATTAGGTGATTCTTACAGTTAGAAATCTAGGTTAGTGATAGGCAAACAGTGAACTCGGCCCAAAGATACTAGCATATATAGTCTCCATTTGGACACAGGAAAAGTATTGACCCTCCTTATCTTTAATAAAAAAAGAAAGAAAGAAAGAAAGAGGGCGCCTGGGTGTCTAAGTTGGTTGGTTTTCCAACTCTTTATTTTGGCTTAAGTGATGATCTTGGGGGTTGTGGGGTCAAGCCCATCATTGGGCTCCATGCTGGGTGTGGAGCCTGTTTAAGATTCTCTCTCTCTCGGGTGCCTGGGTGGCTCAGTGGGTTAAAGTCTCTGCCTTCGGCTCAGGCTGGGATCTAGTCCCGCATCAGGGTCTGCTCAGCAGGGAGCCTGCTTCCTCCTCTCTCTCTGCCTGCCTCTCTGCCTACTTGTAATCTCTGTCTGTCAAATACATAAACAAATACATCTTTAAAAAAAAAAAGATTCTCTCTCTCCCTCTTCCTCTGCCCCTCCCCAGCCCCCTCTATAAATAAATAAACAAACAAACAACTGCCTCATCAGTCTCTTTAGTCTCTCCAGAAGGTTGGGGGTTAAGAAGGAGGGAGCCATAGCACCTCCCTCCTACTAATGGGTGAAAAGACTCAGAGAAGTAACCTGAGTGTCACCATGCCACACTTCGAGGCAGAGCCTCTCTGGATGTGAGGGACAGAGGGCATCGCCAAGACCCTCCATATGACTGCAGATGCTGCCACTTTTGAAGCTGGTGAGGCCAGAGGCTGACACTGCAAAGAAGCACCAGGGCCAGGAGGTTTAGGAAACCAACCCAGATTCAGTCAGAATTGGGTGTGGAGCCTCTGCATGCCACTTTCTAGATGTAGCCCTTGACAATACTGATTACTCCTTGTGTCCTTAAATATCAGTACTGGCTATAAGACATTTAGCACAATACTCTGGCTGATGGTGAGGATTCAAGCTGTAACCACAGGGTTATTCCAGGGCCACTAAAAGGTCTCCTGATTCAGAAGGGAGCATCCCAAGGGCATTGTTGGGTCCATTTATAAGATCTGTAAAACATCACATTTACAAGCCCAGCCTTTGATACATGCTCTCAACAGGCAGACTGTGAGTTCTCCTTGCTGAAGGTCAGAACAGAGCTAGGCAAGGAAGGTTCTTCAGGGGTTCAGATAAGAAGGGTGCACTGCTTCCGAAGGCAGAGAGTGACCATGCCTGGCTGTCTCCTGACTTTGCTTGTCTCCTTTCATGTAAATGGGTGCCTTTGTGTGGAAGGGAGCAGCAACCTTGTCCTCGCCACACATCTCCCTACCCCCTACCATGGCCAGGGATAGGCAGATGGCAAGACAGACATGTGAGAGACAGAGCAGCAGGGAATATGATGGACACTGGTCATTTGCCTATTACAGATGGCCTGATGAGTCTGCTATCAGAGGCAATGCGAAAAAACAGAAAACAAAACCTAAAACAACAACAAAAACAAAAGCCCCACTGTTTTTCATCTTCATCTCTGTAAGCTCTTTATGGTGTCAGAATTGACTTGCCTTAAAGAAGATTTCATGTATTGCTACCTATTATAGGGAACAGAGGGATTTCCAAGGGATCTGCCAGGCAGGCTAGTGGAAGAAGAGGGGAATTAATAAATTTATATACATAATCAATTATACGCTTGTGCTCTGTGCTACACACTCATGGGCATCTTACATTATTTCATTAATCTTTACAAAAGGTGGCTATCCCCTTTTTAGGGATAAGGGAAGCGCTTTTAGAAAAGCTGCCTAGCTAGAAGGTGTTAGAACCCAGAATCTACCTAGGTTTGTCCACTCCAGTCTCTTAACTGCCCTCATCTCTCTATTACATTTCCAGATCTAAGGCAAAGGCTGTGGCACGTGAGGCTGTTGGGTGCTTGCTGTTAGGACCCAGGAGACAGGCTTCACCTCCAGAGAGCCGGTGTCTGGCCCTAGACTGTGTAGGAGGAGAAAGTGCACATCTGTTAGTCTTCAGCATGCAATGCTCAAATTCTTGTAAAGAGTCTGCTTGGAGCTGGTGTTCTTCCCTGTGCGTGACCTCGGCCAGCGAGCAGCCCGCAAGAGAGAAACACACCAAGGTTCCCAGGGAGGTTGTTGATGAAAAGGCTAGTCTTTCCCAGAATTGCTTCTCCTGCTCAGCCTCCTCTGGAAGGAATGGGGTGAAGTGGTGAGGGCAGAGAGACACTCTAGACAGTGTCTTTGTGTGTCTATTATCATTAGTCATTTGCTGATACCTCCTACAGGGAGGAAGATCTGTAAATTATCAGGTAGGAAGGACCCTGCTATACGACGGGGGAGAGGATTCTTGTTCTGTCTCGGGTTAGGTCCCAGGCTGCAGAGGGGCTTGATGACATACCTGGCTTAATAATAGTGTTTGAAGATTGTCATCATTTCAACCAGATAGGATCATCCTCGTTTTACAGAGGAGAAGAGACAAACCGGGGCCCAAAGATGTTTGCTTGTGAGTCTCCTACAAATATCAGACTAGGATCCAAGTCTCCTGATTCGTGGGCCAGTGTCTTTCCAACACGGGATCTCTGCAGTCAGAGGCAATAAGAGATAAAAAGGCTCTCCTTGTTCCAGGCTTGAACAAAGTCTCAGGGAATGAGCTTTCAGCTGGTGGGCAGTTAATTCAAGTCTGATATCTTAAAGGGTTGCAAATGGTTCACAATTTATGAGCGTCTCTTCCCGTGTGTTCTAAGAAGCGGATGAACATTCTGACTTTGCTTACCTCAAACACAGGATCAAAACAAAACAAAACAAAACAAAACGTATGCCTGCTTATGCTTTGGGAGGAGACATGAGAACCACACATACGTAGGTAGGGTAGTTCAGTAATAAATCAAATCTTTAGAGGTCAGAAGCTAACAGTATTGGCCATCCACAGTTTAGCCATAAACTCGGACATTTGAAAAGGCTCCTGAAAATGGAAATACACTTGTCAAAAAGTTAGAGCTCCCAAGCAGTGTGCTTTGCTGCCTAGGACAAGCTGTAGCCTGTGGATTATCACAAGGTTTTACACAAAGAAGCCTGGTGAATACTTGTAGATGGAATTTAATGAACGAAGGCTCAGAACCCCTGGCTCTTCTGCCGGGTCTCACGAAAACTTATTAAATCCACTTTACGTAGCTGACTTCGTTATTTGCTTCTCTCCACGCGCCCCCCCCCCCCCCCGCCTTTCTCTCTCTTTTTATTCCCCTAGCAGATGAAGCAGTGATTTAGAAGAGGAAGAGGAGTTGGCAGACACAGCTAAATGTTAGTAGAAGACTTGACAGCTTGAGAATGGGGGAGGGGGGCGGAATAAAAGCAAAGTAGGCAAAGCAGCTCACCTCCCCCACAATATAACACTGGGTTGCTGAACCAACAAAAACTAAGTAAGTTTAGGATCATCAGAGATATGCACTGACTATTCTAGACTGATGTTTGCCTGTAATAGTTTACTTAGAAATGTTTGACACTTTAAAGAGGGCGTTAAGCCTCAGTTATCACTTAATAGAAAGGCCTCTTTTTATGAGAAGGGATCCTTGAGCTTCCTCTGTGCATTTTACTGGGCCTTCCTCTATATGTACAATTTGGAACCTTGGGAGACTGTGACCTGGAAGACCCATATTTATGCTCTCTCTGGCATGTTTTACATGCCTGACATTATTTTCTATTGTAGATACTATGGTGAATTTGCAGTCAGAGGCAATGCAAAAAACAAAACAAAACAAATCAAAACAAAAAAACCCTAAATCCCCAAAAACAACAACAACCAAAAACCCTCTTTTTCATCTCATCCCTTCAAGTCCACTATGGCACAACTATCAGAAAACACTTACCCCAAAGATTTTCTTTATTAACAGCTTTCATAGCAAATCTAAGTGGGTTTACCATTGTCTATCCTGGCTTCAAGATCTGTGACAAACAAAATACAAAAGCAAAACAAAACAAAACAAAACAAAAACAAAAACAAAAAACACAACCAAAAAAAACATAAAAAACAGCAAACCAGGGGCGCCTGGGTGGCTCAGTGGGTTAAGCCACTGCCTTCGGCTCAGGTCATGATCTCAGGGTCCTGGGATCGAGCCCCACATCGGGCTCTCTGCTCAGCAGGGAGCCTGCTTCCTCCTCTCTCTCTGCCTGCCTCTCTGCCTGCTTGTGATCTCTCTCTGTCAAATAAATGAATAAAATCTTAAAAAAAAAAAAAACAGCAAACCAAAACACAAATATAAGGACAGACATGACTTATATATAAAGATTATATGTAGACAGGCAGACAGACAGATAGATAGATAGAGAAACAGATATGGATATAGAATAATGGCTATTGGCAATGAATGATGAGCAAATTGTCTGAAGAACACAAAAGAGAGAAAGAGGCCCTGTTACCATGCTGGGGTCTTCCTGATTCCTAAGTCCATCACGGGTATTAATTGGTCAGTCTCTATCTACCTGCAAAACCTTGAGATCAGCTGAGACAGAAATTCAATGTGTGGTTTTAATCTTTCCCATGAAGAAGTGGATCAATGACACTTTAGGGACCAGTGGGAGCCATAATAGATCTACTGTGCTAAGCCATGAGGGTTTCTTGAGAGTTAATCACAAGAAGCAATGTTTAATATTGTCAATAATGGACATAATGATGGAATAATAATGTCAACAGGGAAAATAATGATGATAATAATAAACGAGAATTACCTTTTATCAGACCTCTGGTGTTTGTCTGAAAGTACTTTGATCACGTTACCTGCATTCTTGCAATTAATCCTCCCAAGAACACACTGAGAAAGAAGCCATGAACTGCACATCATTGATCAGGACATTGAGTTCAAGGAGGTTAACTCAAAGCCCCAACTCACGTAGGCAGTGAGTGACAGAGCTAGAATTCAACTCCAGATGTGTCTGTCTTCCAAATTCAAGTTCCCCTCTTCGCTGCCTCCTCCCCCACTTCCACCCCCATCTTCTACACCTTCTCATTTTCTTCTACTCTTTAAGGCTAGCTAACTCCATAGAAACCCTCTTTGATCCATTATATCTTAATACATTTTTTCAGGAATAAAAAGATTCAAAACAGCAACATAAGTTTATAAGCAACTACTTTTACAAAGCACCAAGGCATAAAAACTCACAGTTTACAAAAGAATGGGGGAAACGGGCATGTATTTACTAAGTGCCTATGATGAATCAGGCACTAAATAATAATATTTTATTATATTCCTCTTAATTTTCTCAGCCACAGTATGCATTTTGTTCCCATTTTACAGATGAAGGGACTAAGACCCAAGAAATTTTAAGGAGGAGGCTTATCTAGAATCACACATCCAGTGGAAACTCTGACTTGGCTGAATCTTCACCAATCCAGGCAAGGCAGCTGGACCAAGCCATGTACAACCTGAACACCAAGCCATGTACAACCTGAACCTCCAAGACATCAGGGGCTTGGAGCACCCCTGTGCTCAGGAGCATGCCCAGCCTGAAATGGAGCATTTCCCAGACATTCTTGTACGACATGTGGAAAGTATAAATTTGGGGCACTTTGATGATAGCTATCAAATATGTAAAGGAGCATAGATGTTGATGAAACAATTATATTTTTTATTAATAATAGGACAAATGTTAAAATGCACATATTCAGTGATCCTCATTGTATATGCTTTCAATAATAATAATAATAAAAAGAGCAGTAAAAGTGAAAATGTAAATATCATAAGTAATATCATTAGTAAAATATTGTTGTAGCCATACAATAGACTAAAAGTCAGCTCTTAAAATGATGAATTGCATTTAAATTTGTTGACATAAAAAGGTGTCTAGTATGCAGTCCAGTCAAAAAGCATTTCAAAAACTATGTATGAGATGCTTAAAAAAACAAAACAAAACAAAAAAAACTATCTCTGAAATGGAAGTCCCATTCCTGAAATACACATAGTCCTGGAAAAAATGACCTTAATTCCAGTTTGCTGTAGATAGTAGAATAAAGGATAATCTTTATTTCCTTCTTCAAATTTTCCTGAATTTTCTGAAGTCCAATTTGCAATAATAACAACTCACCTTGGTTGAGTGCTTTTGATGCGAAAAATAACTTATCTACATTACTTTCCTCATTACAATGACACTAACACAATAATCCCACTTTATAGATGCGCAGTTTGAAGCTCGGAGAGGCTCGTGATGTGCCTAAGGGAGTGGCAGAGCTGAGATCCAAGTAGGTTTTCTGCTTCTGTCAACATACTCTCTTAGCTATAATTCTGTACCAAAATAAATATGTAACAATTTTGTTATTATAAAACAATACTTGTAACTATAATAATAATTTAGAATTTTTGCTTTCTACAAAATGCACAAGTTTCTGCATTCTGCACAACCTATTAAACTGCATCCCAACTCTCATTATTTTAGGGCTCAGCCATTCTTTATTTTCAGATGCTTCCTTTTCCTTTTTTTTTTTAATTAACATATAATGTATTATTGGTTTCAGAGGTACACGTCTGTGATTCATCAGTCTTACATAATTCCCAGTGCTCATTACATCCAGTGCCCTCCTGAATGCCCATCGCCCAGGTACCCCATCCCCCCATCCTCCTCCCCTCCAGCAACCCTCAGTTTTTTTACTATGATAAAGAGTCTCTGATGGTTTGTCTCCCTCTCTGGTTTCTTTTTCTTTATTTCTAATTAACATGCCTTCCAACAGATGGTTAAAATAAATACTAATGTTTCCTTAACTCCTGAGAACGACTTTCACAGGAATTATTAGTATTCAAGGTGCCACGGGACTTCCAGAGGTGGAGTCTGCAGGGCTGGGATCTACTGCACCCAAACCTCACAGAATACTAATAAGGGTGGAATAAGGCAGCAAAAATCTAGGTCCACCACACTACCTTTTGTTGTTGGATTGTACTCACAAATAATGCCACTGTTTCCGGCCATCAGGCCCTACACTTTTCTATCCAGTTACCACATAGGATTCCATGGCTTAGACACTAAAATAACCTGTGAACTCCCTGAAACCAGTAGCCTTGGGCTTGAGGAAATCTTGCCAAATCTGTATCTCCAGCCCCTCCCAGCACTCCCCACCCCTGCCCATGCACACCTCTCCCTGTCCCCCACTCTCCTTCCACAGAGTGAGGAGAAACTAGACAAGTTCTTCAGTTCCACCCACCCTTTTAATAATTGAAGAGAAACTACTGTAGTCAACTGCAGGATAAATAAAGAGATTCCTAAGGCCATAAGCGCAGCATGACAAATTAGCAAGCACAGGGCCCTAGGACAGCAGGGAGCTAGCTTCCCACCCAGGCTGAATCACCAGTTCACTGTTGGGAACAATTTATTTGATGCAATTGAAAAACAAAACATTTATAAATCAGTTAAACAAGAAGCTTAGGGAGAGGGCTTCTGAGACTAGGAAAAAAAAAAAGATTTTATTCTCCATGGGAATTAGAGAATTGGAAATCTGTCAGGATTTGGGACATGCGCACATCTGGTGTGTGTTGTTGGGACAGTTAGTCACTTAGAAAAGCCTTGACCAATGTGAGGCTTTTGTTTCTAGGCCTTGCTCCCCCATTCTCCCAATGCCTTTCTTTTAATGTTAGAACTCTATAGAGAGTTCCAGTAGATTCCTTACCAAGCATCCCCTAATGGCTCATTTGCCAAAACTAAGAAACTGATATATTGGTGCATTACTATTATCTGACTTGGTTCAGATTTGACCTATTTTTGAAGACTTTCTTCTATTCTAGATTCCAGTTCAGGAGAACACATTACACTGTCCTGTCTCCTTAGTCTCCTCAGGGAACTAAGTGTCTAAGTCTTTACTTATTTTTCATGTCTGTACAGTCGTGACAGTGTACAGTGTCAGGTATTTTGTAGTCCCTTATCCTGAATTTGTTTGATATGTAGCCTCCTGATTTGACTAAGGTTAGGGATTTGGGGTAAAAGTTCCACAGAAATGAAGCTCCCTTTTTATCACACCGCATCAGAAGGTCCTTACTTGAAGCAGGGCCTACTGCCTTTGTCTTTGTATTGAAGAATAGTAGGAAGAAAGGCAGACAGGGATAAGGTTCCAGGCCCTAAGAAGAAACCACCTTTATTTTTTTATTTTTTTTTTTTAAGATTTTATTTATTTATTTGACAAAGAGAGAGAAATCACAAGCAGGCAGAGAGGCAGGCAGAGAGAGAGTGGGAAGCAGGCTCCTCGATGAACAGAGAGCCTGATGTGAGGCTTGATCCCAGGACCCTGAGATCATGACCTGAGCCGAAGGCAGAGGCTTAACCCAATGAGCCACCCAGGTGCCCCAGGAAACCACCTTTAAAAGAAATTCACATCTCCCAGAAAGGAGCCCTCCATCCTTTCTCACGTGAACAACTACCTGATAGGTAAATGAGCATGTGGACAAAAACTTGATTGGGTGACAGGCTCGAGAAGTGTTAATCAGATTAAAACCTGCCTTCAAACCCATAAAAACCCCTTAGACGTAGAAACTCCCATGGCAACCCTCTTAGGTCCTCTGCCTCTTCAGGAGCTTTGCGCTATCATTTAATAATAATGTTTTCTATCGCTCAGTAAACTGCTTTGCTGCCTACCACACTTCATCTGGTCTGTCTCTTCATTCTTCCAAGCCCTGTGACCTAGAACTACCGGCACCTAAGGAAAAGAAATCCTGCAACATTTGGCCTCTCATAACAGAGTATCCTAGACTGGGTAGCTGATAAACCACAGACATTTGCTTCTCACAGTTCTGGAGTCTAAAAGCCCAAGATCAAAGTGCTACTAAATTCAACATATGATTTGGCCCCACTTTCTGGTTCAAAGACAGCTATCCCCTCCCACGGAAGGGAGCTCCCTGGGGTCCTAATGCCATTCATGTGGGCTCCACCCTCATGACCTAGTCATCCTCAAAGGTCCTACCTCTAAACAACACCATATGGAGGAGTAGGTTTCAATATATAAAGGTTGAGGTGATACAAACATTTAATCTAGAGTAGCTTGTAACATTAACCTTGATCATTTGGCTAAGGATATGTTTTCCAGGCTTCTCCCTGGTAAAGTTACTGCTTTCCCTTCTCCATACTCTCTGTATGTGATTAGATCGCTAAGGGTAAACCACATTCAAGGTGGTGCAGGAGGCATGGAAGTTGGGGGTTGGGATTAACTACTTCTACTCTTGACCCAATGCAAATCCATTAAACACGCCAAGTGCATTTAAAAATAAAAAATGATTATATCTTTAGGGTAAATACCCAGTAGTGCAATTGCTGGGTCATAGGGTAGTTCTATTTTCAACATTTTGAGGAACCTCCATGCTGTTTATACAAACGTAGTGATCCGAAGGGGCACGTGCACCCGAATGTTTATAGCAGCAATGTCTACAATAGCCAAACTATGGAAAGAACCTAGATGTCCATCAACAGACGAATGGATAAAGAAGATGTGGTATATATACACAATGGAATACTATGCAGCCATCAAAAGAAATGAAATCTTGCCATTTGCGACGATGTGGATGGAACTAGAGGGTATCATGCTTAGCGAAATAAGTCAATCGGAGAAAGACAACTATCATATGATCTCCCTGATATGAGGGAGAGGAGATGCAACATGGGGGGTTAAGGGGGTAGGAGAAGAGTAAATGAAACGAGATGGGATTGGGAGGGAGACAAACCATAAGTGACTCTTAATCTCACAAAACAAACTGAGGGTTGATGGGGGGAGAGGGGTTGGGAGAGGGGGGGTGGGGTTATGGACATTGGGAAGGGTATGTGCTATGGTGAGTGCTGTGAAATGTGTAAACCTGGCAATTCACAGACCTGTACCCCTGGGGATAAAAATATATTATATGTTTAAAAAAAATAAAATTAATAAAATAAATAAATAAAAATAAATAAAAAAATAAAAAATGAGATCAAGCAACTCTCCTATCTGATACTTTTCAATAGCTTCCTACTTTTCTCGGGAGAATTATCTTACTCATTCTGCCATCATCTACCTCGGACTGCTGTAGAATTACTTGATACTGAAGTTAGTTCCCTCTATTAACTTCCTTATACTTCCCTATAGATGGAGTTCTTCATAGAGATCATAGAGCTAATCACAAATTATCATAACTTGTCATTCTTTTATTTTTTATAAATATTTTTGTCCGGTCCTTTTTTTTTTTTTTAAAGATTTTTATTTATTTATTTGAGGGAGAAGGAGAAACAGACCCACTGCTGAGCAGAGAGCCCAATGTGGGACTGGATCCCAAGACTCAAAGATCAGGACCTGAGCTGAAGGCAGTTGCTTAACCGACTGAGCCACACAGGTGCCCCATAATTTGTCATTCTGTATTTTTTTTTTTTAAGGTCAGCATCCTCCACACCCTTGTAAGAATCATAGAGTCAGAGGATCATCATTAGTTATAAAGCTCTTAGTGTAAACAGGTTTCTTATACATAGGCAATAGAAACCAAATCTAGTGGTGCTAGAAAATCATGTTCAGGCCTGAATTTCCAGAAAAAATGTTCCGAACCATATTTCAGAACTGGGATGATAAGCATACCTCTGTCCCTGCTGCTGTCCTAGTGAGTACTCTGTAAAGAAAACCAGCAGACTTGATCTTGAAAAAAATCCCACTAGCAAAAGCTGGGTGTCTCTGAGACTACCCTGCAGACAAAAAGGATTTTGAGGGGTGCTTCTTCCCTAGTTGCTCACTTGTCAATCAAAGTTTACTGAGGGTTAATCTCATTGGTAGAGCCAGATGACTTGAGGAATTGAATTCCTCCCATTTTACCCCGGTGAGACAGGATTCAGAAAGTTAGAAATTCCTAAAAATGTAAGATGGGAGTTTAACAGGTACTGGTAGCAAGAATGTATAAAAAAAGTCCCATTTACAACACGTCATTGATTCTTAATATCCATCAAAGGAAGGAAGGATTATAGGACCATCAGATTTAGCAGATATAAATATAGAATGCCCAGTTGGATTTGAATCTCAGATTGCACAATGAGTAATTTTTTTTTAAGATTTTATTTATTTGAGAGAGAGAGAATGAGAGAGAGAGAGCATGAGAAGAGGGAGGGTCAGAGGGAGAAGCAGACTCCCTGCTGAGCAGGGAGCAGCCCAATGAGGGACTAGATCTCAGGACTCCAGGATCATGACCTGAAATGAAGGCAGTTGCTTAACCAACTGAGCCGCCCAGGTGCCCAGTGAGTGATTTTTTTCACATAAGTATATCTCATGCAATATTTGGTACATACTTATACTCAAAATTTAATTGTTTACCTGAAATTCAGATTTAATTAGGTATTCGGTATTTTATCTTGCAACCACAGGAAGGAGGGAAAGAAGGAAGGAAGGGAGAGAGGGAGGGAAGGAGGAAGGGAAGAAGATATGAATCAGGCTACCTTACATTTGCACCACTTGACTTTTGATTCATCTGATTCCAGTTTTATCAAGAGAACATATGTCTATAATTTGACATTTCATGGGGAAGTAGCCACTGGGAAAGAATAAACTGGTCAGACTGCCTGGAATTTCTCACTGTTAACTGACAAATTGGTTTTTGACTAAGATGTGGTGTACCCTTTAGCTTGGTACTGGGAAGGAATGTACTGACTTCAGGGATAGTCATATTCTAGTCCATGTGACAGTTAGATTTCACAATAAGAATTAATCAATTACAATTCCAACTCAATACCCCATTCCTGGGAGTTCAATTACTGTGCTGCCAACCTTGAGAGAGGAACTCAGTCTCCATGGGTATGCTCAGGGTGAGGGGAATGCAAGGTTTTGTAATTACATTGGGCATGTTTTCTTTCTCAAACAGAATGGCAGGTATATGAGTGTTAATTATTTTACTCTTTGAAACATTTTATATATCAAAATATTGTATAAGGTATTTTCAAACAAAAAAAGGATGGAATTGCTTTCAGAACATATTTGCTTGAGTCCAGAATACCCCACTGTGCCATTTTCTTCTGCTTTATCCTCCAATAACATTGAGTTAGCAGATGGTTTCCAGTTACATCTCATATTATGCTACCTCCTTTCCATTTCCAGGCCTTATGCTTTGCCTTTTGTCTTGGAAAGCCTTCCTTTATCTCTTCTGCAGCCACTCCTTACTTTCTTTTTAAGAAAACCCACAATCATCAAAGGAGACAATGTAGGGTGGTTTTTGTTTTTTGGTTTTGGGTTTTGTTTTGTTTGTTTTGTTTTTCCTGATGGCAAGCCTTTTTTCAATCTTTCCTTTACTGTCATTGAAGGAGGGTCTAACTTCTGCCCCAGCCTTATTTCTATCACTAGGCTGTATGAGGTCCTTTGTTGCTCCTACCACACTGTGCTGTGATTATCTTTTTAGGTCTTGCCACCAACTCAAAACTCCTCAAGAGAAGGAAATGATCCTTATTCTTCCTCTACCTCCTGAACTTAGCAATATGCCTAAACCATGTTTACCCAAGTGGATTGACCCTAGAAAATCCTGTCTCTTAGCCTTGGTTTATACTCCATACAAAGTTGCTGCGCACACACACACACACACACACACAGCAGTCTAGAGTAAAAATTTCTGCTTTATCAGTTGCATAAAGCAAAGCTCGCTTTTCTGTATTTTCAAAGCCTCAGAGCAAAACCAAGATCCTACTTTTAACAGTGAGGAAACTAAGACCCAGAGTGGGAGAGTAACCTGTACAAGTTCATGCAGGAGTGTGCGTGTGTGTGTGGTGGGGAGCTGATTCAAAGTCAGAACTCAGGTCTTTTCCAATAACACCTGTTTCTCGGTGACGATAAGCAGGTTGTCAAACTTCCTAGCTTCTCTAACTCTTCAGAGAAGCTAGGTGGAAGTGGCTCTCCCTGGCACTGCCCCTTGGCCAAACCAGGTCAGACCGCCAAAGAGCAGCTTATAGAAGTGTCCATGGTCAGTGGCCATTAGCACAGAACTTTTGCACTTCCTACTGCCTGGCCTGCCTTAGCACTACTGTGTTGTTTTGGTCAAAAGTCTCTTTGGCAAACCCAATAAGTAATATCTGTGGACTCTTTGGAGGCCTTTTCCCTAGAGCCTCCTTAGCCTTGGCTATTGGAAGCCTTGGCCAAGGTCATCCTTCCATATTTGCTGACCTGAGGCTATTTGGTGTGAATGGAAACAGGAGCTGACTCCCTAGAAATGCTTACAAAAACAAGTTGCTTTCTTTTCAAGCTGTGGATTCCATCAATTAACTGGAATGGCCTTCACGTATTTGGCATCAAGCTGCGGATTCCATCAATTAACTGGAATGGCCTTCACGTATTTGGCATCAGATACAGGATTGCCCTCCCACTGTCCTTTCAAAATAGAAGAGGTAAGAATGCTCTATCCTCAGGGATTTCCAAGGCCAACCTGGAAGAACATTCCAGCGTGGATTTCCCAGACTGGTTGTCCTCTCTTTGGAATGTGTAATCCTACTTATTGCTGTGCCCATTGCTATGTGGATAGCTGCATCCATCAGTTAATCTCTTCTTGCCTTCTTGCCTAGTTCTGGAGGGAAGCTCCAGAATAGCTCCATTCTTTTCCAGGTGGACCAGAATAAGCCTTCTCAAAGCTACAAGGACCTTTTGACTTCACCTGGGTGAATCCTTCATCTCTACAAATGGAGAAACAAACCATGTAACTTGTATCCTAAAACTAAAATGAAAATACTAAATGTTTATAAATACTATCTTCAATTTTAATCATCAACTCAATAATTTTGTAATTAGATCTCTGGTATCTTTCTGTTAACACCCTAGGAATATATGCTTTTGTAAAGGTTTTCTCCTGTTACACTAGTATAGGCCCCTAGCAGATCCTTTATGGCTGGCTGACTTTCTTCTTTTTTTTTTTTTTTTTTCTTGTATAATGTGACTTTAAAATCCTTTACTATTATGGTTTATCTGCTCTGCCTTTCCTAGTTTGGCATTGATCCTCTTAAATACATCAGCTAAAAGTGACTAGACTCCAAAGCAATCAAATGTTTATAATTTGCTGTGGACTGAATTATGTCCTCCCCCAAATTCATATGTTGAAGCCCTAACCCTCAAGGTGGTGGTATTTAGAGATGGGACCTTTGGAGTTCATTAGATTTAGATAAGATCATGAAGGCAGGGCCCTGATGAGGGGATTAGTGCCCTTCTAATGAGAAATGCCAGAGAGCTTGCCACTTGCTCTCTCTGCCATGTGTTAGGATGGCAAGAAGGAAGCCATCTGCAGGTTAGGAAGAGATGTCTCAGCAGAAACAGACCATGCTGGCACCTTAATGTCCAGCTTCCAGCAGCCATAAATTTCTGTTTCGGAAGCCAGCCAGTATTTTGTTATGGCAGCCTGAGCAGACCAGGACACCTCCCTTCCTCCCCACACGGTGTCTAACAAAGTGCTTGGCTTCCATGGCCTGGGTGACAGACTGGCCCCTCGGATGCCAGCCTTAGGAGACCATTCTTGGTTTGCCCAGAATTGACATACTGATGAGCCCAGCAGGCCCCGGAACTCAATGCCAGAACTTTCCACTGTTGGTCTGGATTTCTGGGCTTCCAGTGCTTGCTTACCCATGCCAGCCATTGGGGAGCCAACGCCTTCTTGGGTAAGATACCACATGCATGAATAATATGACAACCGTCTGAGTTGGCAGCAAGGGGTGACAGAACTTTCCTAGGGATGAGGCCAACGCTGGCAGATTTCCTGCCTCCTTTCAGTTCTTGGAGGCCCAGCAAATTCCCGTGGCCATGTCTGGGGCTCTAGGACTCACTGGTGGGAAGATTTAGACATGGCTTGGATAATATTCTCCTCAGCAGGCACTGGGCAACCTACCCAGTTCAGTTGTCCTTTGGTCTCCCTCTGGAAAGACTGCTGTCACCCACGCTTACCATTCGGCTGCCTCATACCATGTGCAAGAACAAGAGGAAGTATGAGTGAATCTCTTTGATTCCCTCACCTCCTAGATGGGGATCATGATGGTAACAAATAATGCTCAAGAAACAGTTTTGAGAATCAAATGAGGTGGAGAGGTCACATACAGAGGCTGAACTGTTAGAGCTGCCATCACCAGGCACTGTTCTCACAAGGGTCATACACTTGCTTCCTATAGGGCCAATAATACCTTGAGATAGGCTGTGTTATGCACATCTTACAAATGAGTAAATCGAGGCTTAGGGAATTTACTGAGCTCACAAAGCTAGTGAGTGTGAAATGTATTTACCAGTGCTTGGCACACAGGGAGCACTTAATTTGTACTTATTGAATCAGTAAGAGTAGAAGCTTCTGTTTTTTTAATTCAGGTTGACTCCACAGTCCGTGTCACCAATATTGTGCTGTACTGCTTAACTCTAACTGTAGAGTGCCGTACCCCTGTAAGACATTGTTCCTTCCCATTTGGCCAACATTTTTGTTATTTTTTAAAATTTTATTTATTTATTTGAGACAGAGAGGATGAGAGGATGAGCAGGGGGAAGCAGCAGAGGGGACCCTGAGATCATGACCTACGCCAAAGGCAGATGCTTAACTGACTGAGCCACCTAGGCAACCTAGTCATTGATTTTGACTCCCAAACTGATTACCCTATGAGTCAGATCCCAGCAGACCTCCTGGATCTTACATCCTGCCCATTTACACCTTTTTTGGGTGGCAGACCTTGTATAAGTTTCTATGTGGGCCAAAAATAAAGGACATGTTGGTACTGACACAGCCTGATGATATTATGCAGCAGAAGAGAGGGGCATAGGAAAATGATATGCAAGGACCATACTAACCGTAACCACTCCCTTACTGAATGTTTATCTGCAGGAGGCCCTCCAGGATGTGTTTTATATATAGTATCATTTTATCCTAATATAGCCTCATAAAGCAGGGACCCTTTTTCAGATGAGGAATTTAAGAATATCAATTTAACAACTGCTCCATGCAAGTTTCTGGTTCCTTGGAGAAAACAATCATGGTGAAGCCATGTTCTCTGAATTGACAGCCAAATTTTGCAAAGTCACTGGCATGATTTAGAAGCTGTGTAAGGGCTCTGGACCCTGGAAGCCCTGTGTTCAGATCGCTCTCTCTTGGAGAGTCCTGATGAACCAGACAAAAGGGGGTTGCCTTCTCCGAGTTTTCTCACATGCAAAAATGGTGATACTTATACAATAAGATGGGTGACAGCTGTAAAAGTAACACTGGATAATGTCTGTAAAGTACAACGTGCATGGCACAAATTAAACACTTAGTAAATATTCACTGTTAACATTATTATGCACATGTAGTAGAAAAAAACAAAAACAAAAACTCTGTAAGCCAGCAGATTCAACAGGCAGATGAGGATTTCAGACAGTGAATGTTTTTGGAGTAGTAGAAACCACTTCCCTCCAGCTTGGAGGTGGGCGTGGATGGGGGGCTGTGATTATCACCAGGAAGATCTCAAGAATCAGCCCTTGTAGAGCTGCTCTTCTCTTTAAGGCTCTGGGGCCAAGGAAGAGCAAACAAAGAAACAATGGGACCCTGTCTGCTTTCCTGATGTGCTCAGTTTCAATGATAGCATGTCTATAGGAAGTCCTAGTATCTACATTTTTATTGACTACCGGTTTGGAGGGTACAGGGATGCTGCCTTCTCTGTGTTCAGTACTTTTATGGCACCCAGGGTTCTCTCACATGCATGAGGTCATTCATGTGGCTCCCTCTCCAACCTCCTGAGAGCCCCATCTCCTTCTTGGGAGAGGCAATAATTTAGGTGGCCATCCAATTCACATGTGTGGTAAGTGGCCAAGTCAGGACTCAAACTCTCGTCTGCCCAGCACCAGGTCCACTGCTCTGTCATCTCCTGGAATATGACAGTGAAGGAGTTGGCTGGGTGAATACAGGAAGGTCACTCAAGGAATGATCCTCAGAAGAGAGGGCAGTTGAGTCTAGTGACCCCACCTGTTGCAGACCCCAGTGATATTGCGGGGCAGTCCCCACTTCAGGGACCAGTGAGCATGGTCAGCCCAGAGAGAAAATCTCTTTTACTCCATTGCATTGTAGATGAAAAGCAAGTGATTCCAAATAAATCATTTTTCTTTATTAATTCTGAAAGTACTGGCTATCCAGTTCTGAAACACTAAGAAGCATCTTCATGGAGTAGAAAGAACACAGTCTTTGTAATTAGAGAGATGTGCCTTCTTACATGAGCTCTGACACTTACCAACCAGCCCCATGACTCTGGACAACCCATTAAGGCCACTGGGCGCCTCTGTCTCTTCGTCCTTGAAGTGGGGGCTAATAAGACCTACTCGCAGGCTTGTTGAGAGGATTAACTTACATAATGGATTCAAGGTGTTGAGATCACAGTGGACTCTTTAAGAAGTCTTGATTTTTATTACCATTTTATATCAAATAATTAATAAACTGCAGTTACAAAAAGACCTGCTTTCTAGATCCAGCGGCCTTCACACATAGTGCCCAATGATTATAATATCAGATTGCTAGGCAGTTACCTTGATTTCCAGCTTCTAAAGAAAAGCTGTGTTTTGTGGTAGGAGGAGAGAGAAACTCACTCCCCAGGCCAGGCAAACATGTCAGTCAACATGTGAGTAAGAGGAAAGCTTGAACAATGAAAAGAAAATTTCAGATCTCTGGACTAGATAAGAGTACTTCAGAATGTAAGCCACTCCTTAGATAGCTGTGTATCATTTCCAAAACATGACACTTGTCACAACTGTTTGGGCTTTGTGCATCCAGTGCATTGTCAGACAGGGTTCTGTTGTCACCTTGAATTGGTGGTGTTGAAAAGGTCACATCAGCCACAGTGACTTCCAACAGGCTATAACCTTAATATTTTCATATCTCTGCTTTGGACAGTAGACTTTGGACACTGGTGAACAGAACTGTAGAGCTCATCAGTTTCCTTAAGTCATCTGAAATCATCCAACAGATAAGCCGTCCCTGAGTTTGAAATTCAAGGGGAGATAAATAAGGACTAAGGACAATAGTCCTGACAGTGCTATACCAGGACAAGCAGGAGGTGCTGTAGGGGTTGACAGGAGGACCACCTTAGTTAGTATTGGTGATCAAGGCATTATCCATATTACAATAGTAACTAAGAGGTGCCTTGGTGGCTTAGTCAGTTAAGCATTTGCCTACAACTCAGGTCATGATCTCAGGGTCCTGGAATCGAGACCCACATAGGGCTCCCTGCTCAGCTGGAGTCTGCTTCTCCTTCTCCCTCTGCCACTCCCCCTGCTTGTGCTCTCTCTATGTCAAATAAATAAAATCTTTAAAAACAAACAAACAAACAAACAAACAAACAAACAGTAACCAAGTGGAGGCAAGTGGAAGGAGGGAAGTAAGAGGATGGAGACAACATCCTTGGACAAAGGAACAGAATGTGTAGACACAGAGATTAAAAAAAAGAGCATGGCATATTCAAGGAACTGAATAAAGATCATGAAGTACTTGAATGTATAGTGGTTGGTAGGAAATTGATAAGAGATGGGTATAGAGAGAAAAAAAGTCTGATAAACTATAAATTGTACAAATGGTCTGATAAATTTTTTTTTAACATTTTAAATTTTATTTTTTATAAACATATATTTTTATCCCCAGGGGTACAGGTCTGTGAATCGCCAGGTTTACACACTTCACAGCACTCACCATAGCACATACCCTCCCCAATATCCATAACCCCACCCCCCTCTCCCAACCCCCCTCCCCCCATCAACCCTCAGTTTGTTTTGTGAGATTAAGAGTCACTTATGGTTTGTCTCCCTCCCAATCCCATCTCGTTTCATTTACTCTTCTCCTACCCCCTTAACCCCCCATGTTGCATCTCCTCTCCCTCATATTAGGGAGATCATATGATAGTTGTCTTTCTCCGATTGACTTATTTCGCTAAGCATGATACCCTCTAGTTCCATCCACATCGTCGCAAATGGCAAGATTTCATTTCTTTTGATGGCTGCATAGTATTCCATTGTGTATATATACCACATCTTCTTTATCCATTCGTCTGTAGATGGACATCTAGGTTCTTTCCATAGTTTGGCTATTGTAGACATTGCTGCTATAAACATTCGGGTGCACAAATGGTCTGATAAATTTTTTAATTTAAATTTTGTGTGTGTGTGTGTTTAGGCTCCACGCCCAACATATAAATGGTCTGATAAACTATAAGAGGTCTGTCAAGCTGTACAAGAAGATTGGACTTCATCTCCAAGTGGATGCGAAGTGTCTGATGTATTAAAAAGAAGCATGCACAACTGAATCTTCCAGGAGGTCATATAGAAGGTCGATTGGAAATAAGATATGATGGTGATGAGAATGACCACAAAGAAGAAGGAGAAGGAGAAGAACCACTACCATCAACACCACTACCACCACAGTAGATTATGTGGCCACAAGTTCAAAAGCCCCTCTTGTGGCCTCAGATGGCTTTACTCCCTGCAAGCAATAGGGTTGGCATATGAAAGGAATTTGATAAATGGATGCCTGGTGGTTCATTTGATTTCACAGTTGTCCTTGTGATGGCTGGCATGGCAGTCTCAGAATATGGCACTGGAAGGGTGAATGAGCTCAAAGAGTTAAGTATCAAAAAAATTCCTGTATTATTCTTGAAAACCACAGAATAAGTTGTGGTTTTATGTTTTGCAAAGATATTTACAAATGAGAGAAGTGTCTGTTTAGCCCAAGTTGATCTTCTCACCGCCCCCCCCCCCCCATGGAACAGACCTCAATGCAGACATTGAAAGGTGGGGCAGTAAGAGGAACTGTGGGTTATTTTGTACCATGTATTTATTGAAGAGCAGGGGAAATCAGCTTAAAGATGGGGAATGTTCATGGTCATAAAGCAAGTTAATGAAAAAAATCATAGCATGTTTTCTGAATTGCAGTGTTTAACCCTTTTGATTGTATCTGTGACCTTATTATTTACAAAAGTGAGGAACAAGTAACTTATCTAATAATATATTCCCTAGGGTAACATGCCTCAAAGTTATGTTCATATGTAACCTACCTCAAGGTATGTTCACCAGAATGCAACACTGGTAAATGTTAGTAGTTGGTGTGTGTGTGTCTGTGTGTGTGTGTGTGTGTGTGTGCGTGTGTGTGTGTGTGTGTGTGGTGGCAGTGGGGAATGGGGTAGGGTATTCTAGTTTCTTCATATGTTTGGCAATAATTGTAAAAACAAAGCTAATCAGATTATTATAGTATGTTTAAGAGCTTTTAATAAGCTAAAACATCTTTGGAAATCCTAAAAGGAAGATTTCCATCATCCTAAGGTACTCAGGATAACATCAGATTGACATGGTTTTCATAAATTACTCATCATATTATTTCTTTAGGGTCCTCAGAATTGACATTATAATTCTATATTATATGAAAGGCTCTTAGGCTTTTATCTGCATTTCCTATTATATACTTAATTTAAGTATGTGTCTCTAGAAGTTAATCTGTTTCTCTTGAAATTCAGCTGGAAGCTTTTGACAGATAAAATAGTTCAATGCCTAAATAAATCACATCAACTTCTAGCTTTCAACATTTTATGATCTACTTCAAGAGATTTGGCAGTGTCTACTACCTTAAATTGGATTAGTTGTCTTGTGACTGTCAATCTTCTGCCTTCATAAAAATGTTTTATTTCAATGCAACATTTAAGTATAATCTCCTACAAGCAAAAATTGAGGACCTGAGTTAAATTTCGCCACATGAGGAACACGAATGCAAAACAGTTGACTGGAGTGATGGTCAGATGAATGGGCCTTATCTACGCACAGGTAAATTTGTTCAAGCGAGGCCTCACGGCTAAAAACATCATCTCACATTGTGTACCAGGCAGCCTATATTTTAGAGACATCAAAATCTGGAATGGGTATGTGTGCAATGAATGAAGAAATGAAAGAACAGAATTTTACATTTTATAGGCCACACTCCAGGAAATGCTATTTCCCTAAGAAGGACAAGAAACAACGCCCTAGAATCTTGCCAAGCTCTCATCAGATGTAACCAACCTTTCCAACTTGATAACTCATAAATGTCTTGCTCTGTTCAGGCTGCATAACAAATTATCACAGATTGGGTGATTTATAAATATAAATTTCTGTTTATTTCTCACACTTCTGGAGCCCGAGAAGTCCAAGATCAAGGTGCTAGCAGATTCCATATATAGTGGGCACCCACTTCCTGATCCATAGATCACCTTTTCTTCCTATGTCCTCACATGGTGGAAGAGGGGAAGATCTCTCTGGGTGTCTTTTATAAGGGCACTAATCCCATTCATGAGAGTTGCACCTTCATGATCTAGTCACCTCACCAGTGCCCCACCTCCTAATACCACCACACTAGAAGTTAGAATTTAAAAATATGAGTTAGGGGAAGCAAGTCTTCAGTCTATAGCAACAGATATTCAGATAAATCTTCAGGTCATTTATCAAAGGCATTATTACATTTCTTCAACCATAATCCCATCTTTTGTCCAAGGACTCAAGGTATTTGAAGTTTTAAATGGATGAACCTGTGGTGAGATTTTAAGATTTCTGATACTCAAAAGTGTATGGGCTAAAAAATATAAAAAGATAAATGAGTATGTATGTCCCAATATTAAAAGTAATATATAAATCTATCATTATCCTTGAAATTTGTTTCAGTTTTCTTTTTAAAAATGTTTTTACTCATTTTCTCCAGTCTTATATTCTTCTTTTTGCCAAGTTAGCATCTGAAGGGCATTTTAAAGCCTGTCAAAAGAGGGAAAACTAAAACATATGATCTTAATTAAGTTTAAGTGAGTGTTTTGCCAATTCAAAAGTTATAGTTAAGAGAGTTTGCATTTTATTTTAGAGAGGGAAAGTGGAAGTTTACCAGTCAATTCTATTCTTGCTTTATTAAGTCAAAACAAGTCTCTCCAGAGTTCAAAATCATTTATCTCTTTAAGTCAGAGTCCTTTATTTGATAATGGCCCCAAAACATTCATTGTGAAGCACAGGGCAATTACCCCATTATAAGTCAAACTATTTCGGACTGTATCTTAAACACTACTAAATTTCTTACAAGATCCTGGAAGAACTTCCACTTATTTGCAGTAGGTTGAATGGTGGCCCCCCAAAACATATATCCATGTCTCAAAACCTGTAAATGTGACCTTGTCTGAAAAAAGGTCTTATAGATGTCATTAAGTTAAAGATTGTGAGGTAAGATCATCCTGAATTATGAGAGTGGATCCTACCACCATTGACAGAGGGGAAAACATGTGGCTATAAGCTGAGAAATGCCCGGGAGCCACTGGGAGTTGGAAGAGGCAATGGAGATCCTCATTTACAACCTTCAAGGAGACCCGTTGACACCCTCATCTCAAGCCTCCAGAGGTGCGAAGGAAGAGATTTGATTGTTTTAAACCACCACATTTTTGGTAGTTTGTTAGGCAGCCACAGGAAACTAGTATACTACCCAAATGCTCAATGTCTTCCTTCTCGTGAAGTCATAAGAGACCAATACTACAGGCTTAAGATTCCACAAACATGGGAACAATGACTTCATTTCTCAGTGATTTTGTCAAAGAATGGGAGTAGGGTATTCTTTCTGTTCTTCATGAGGACTTTTTTTTTTTTTAATCACTTCATGAACCTTAAGCAGTACATACAAGGTAGTTGTTAAAACCTTTCTCTGTGCTATAAAACTTATCACATCATATTTTATTTTCTCTTGTTTACAATTCCTCTATCAACCGTTTGTTTTAGAACTTCCAATAAAAGTTCGAGATGAAAATGCCTGATAGCTTCTACTCTCCTCACTGTGTCTCAGGTTTCTCATCTGTAAAATGGAGATCATATGATAATACTGACCTTATAGGTTTGTTGAAAAGTTTGGTTGAGTTCATGCACATCAAGAATTTAGGATACACAGTAAAGGTTGCATACATGGATTGTTATCATTATTAATATTATCATTTTTATTATTATCATCATTATTATTAATGAACCAGAAACCCAACAACTCTAATCTCAGTAAATACCTAATCTAAGTCTGATTTAGCTTGAGTCTCTCTAAATTGAGAAATTCTAAATATTTATTACGTATGGACAAACTTTTATGGTCTTTCCTCAAACTACAAAACATGATGGCATCATTGTGTAGTAAAGATATCTTGGACTCTGAGCTCAACTCCTTGTTCAACAGTGAATTTGCTTTGTGACCAGAGTCAAATGACTTGTAGTAGGTACAACTTAGGCTATCATTTCAACCCTGCTTGACTTCTCCACCCACACACTAAGGGTCCCAGCAGCTGTGAACTGGTCAGAAGTCACTGATGTTGGGATCAAAGTTGAGGATGTAATGTGGGCTGAATCATCAGAGTACACTTGTGGGGATTTAAAAAGTGACGAAAGAAAAAGAGAGATGAATGCATTTCTAGGAAATGAAAACCCAAAAGTCTGTCAGAAGTAGGAGAGGGGGAGAGAGGAAACAAAGAAATGAGAATGGGATAAGACACACTAAGTGGAAGAGAAAGGAAAGAGAAAGCCTTTTTCTTGGACACACATGAAGCTGGGCGGTCTCTTTGTCCTTAGGTTCCACGAGACACATTGATTTCTAGGCTTATACCAAAGTTCACCTTTTGTTCATTTTAACTAGTTGGGTTTTGCTGCTGTTGTTTTCACAATTTTGTTACTTACAGGTCAAGGCGTCCTAAATAATATAACACATATTTTACTTGAGTTTTGGGTTTTTTTTTCTTTTAAAAATGAGTACATGAATATCTCAGATCATGTTGAGCATTAGAGACTGTGCCCATAAAATGTGCAATTCCAAGTCTAAAAAAACAAAATGTCCTGTTACTAGTTATCTTCCTCCTGCTTCTCATTTGGCTTCTTCCTCATTATCTTTATTATTGTCATGGTCCCTTTACTCTCATACGAAGAAAAAAGAATAAGAACACAAATGACTGGGTTTGTATCTGGACCATAGAAGGGACATCATCATTTTAAACAAATATATAAAGGCACAATTTTTTAATTCCCAAGACTTAATAAAGCCCATGATTTCATTATATTGTTTTTCCCCAAGAGTTCCAACTAGCATTAGAATTTATCAAAGCATTTAGTAAACTATATCTTGTCTACATTAGTCCAAACGAGCAGATGTTCCCAAGTCCTTTTCTGAGATTGTTTTGGTATGTGTACACACCCTCAGCTACTAGAGGGATGGTTCTGATTAGTCTGATCAATTGAGTCACAGAATCAGTCATACAGGCAAGCAACCAATTGGTCTATTTCTACTCTCCCTCTCTCACCAAACTGAATTATTTGATTACATTGTTGATGAATTTTACAATTAATATTCAGGAATTTCCCCTGAAATAGAATGGGACATTGCAAGGTGTAACATAATTTCCCCGATGCAAAAACAGGGATGCAGCCAGGGGTAGATTTGAGGTTTTCCAATTTCCAATTTTCCTTCACAACCACCCCACAAACACACACAAGAGAAAGAAACAACTACCTTTGCCTTGAGGTACATCAAGTTATCTTCACTTTATAGGTGGGAAAACTTAAGTTCAAAGAGAGGGATGGTGACTTCTCTGGTGCCATAGAGCATTAAGACACAGGGTATCCCCAGGGACCAAAGTGGAACCCATATAACCTGGATCTGCTACTCAGGAATAGTACCGAAATAATACCCCACTGATAGTACCTGGTATGGGGCTCCAGGAAACAGATTTTTCCAAAAATATCAAACCATTGAAAGTATGGTGGATAGCTTCCAACAAAAAAGGACTTGGAAACTCATGTTAGGGAGGCATGCTCAACTCTGTGGCCCAAGCATAGAGTAGAAAGAGTATAGGATAAAAAAAAAAAAAAACAAAAACCAGATACCATAGGGGGAAGATTGCTATCTTCAGGCTGCTTCCTTTAACTTTATTGAAAAAATAAAGATAAAAATGCAATCCAAGAATGAATGGGCCATTTGCCTAGAGCTAAATAAGCCAACCCATAGTTTTTGTTCACTTTCACCTACTTTGTATTAAATTAATGCTTTCTCCAGTGGCTTATATGAGTTAGAAAACTCCATGAGCCAGAGACTATGACTTCGTTGCTATATCCTTGGGGCTCAACAAAGAGTATAAGAAATATTTGTAAGATGCTGAATGGAGATTCCCTGAGCTGCAAGATGCTTTGCCTTGCTGCTAACTCTAAAAGGTCCAGTTTAAAGTTCATGTCTTCAAGAAATCTTTTCCCATTTTCATCATTTCCCCACAAAAGTCAATCTCTCTCCTCCATCAGAGTGTTGAATGAATGTCCCTTGTTGTAAGCATTTTGTTTTGTTTAATCACTGTGTTAGTTCAATGACATGAAGAAGACTACCTTTTTAGCTATAAGGTCCTAGAAGTTTGGAACAATTCCCTACTAAACTCTGGGTTTTGATTTTCTTTGTTCTTGTTGTTTTTTTGTTTGTTTGTTTGTTTGTTTGTTTTAAGATTTTATTTTTATTTTTTTTTTACAGCTTTATAAACATATATTTTTATCCCCAGGGGTACAGGTCTGCGAATCACCAGGTTTACACACTTCACAGCACTCACCATAGCACATACCCTCCCTAATATCCATAACCCCACCCCCCTCTCCCAACCCCCTCCCCCCATCAACCCTCAGTTTGTTTTGTGAGATTAAGAGTCACTTATGGTTTGTCTCCCTCCAATCCCATCTCGTTTCATTTACTCTTCTCCTACCCCCTTAACCCCCCATGTTGCATCTCCTCTCCCTCATATTAGGGAGATCATATGATAGTTGTCTTTCTCCGATTGACTTATTTCACTAAGCATGATACCCTCTAGTTCCATGCACGTCGTCGCAAATGGCAAGATTTCATTTCTTTTGATGGCTGCATAGTATTCCATTGTGTATATATACCACATCTTCTTTATCCATTCGTCTGTAGATGGACATCTAGGTTCTTTCCATAGTTTGGCTATTGTAGACATTGCTGCTATAAACATTCGGGTGCACGTGCCCCTTCGGATCACTACGTTTGTATCTTTAGGGTAAATACCCAGCAGTGCAATTGCAGGGTCATAGGGTAGTTCTATTTTCAACATTTTGAGGAACCTCCATGCTGTTTTCCAGAGTGGTTGCACCAGCTTGCATTCCCACCAACAGTGTAGGAGGGTTCCCCTTTCTCCGCATCCTCGCCAGCATCTGTCATTTCCTGACTTGTTCATTTTAGCCATTCTGACTGGTGTGAGGTGATATCTCATGGTGGTTTTGATTTGTATTTCCCTGATGCCGAGTGATGTGGAGCACTTTTTCATGTGTCTGTTGGCCATCTGGATGTCTTCTTTGCAGAAATGTCTGTTCATGTCCTCTGCCCATTTCTTGATTGGATTATTTGTTCTTTGGGTGTTGAGTTTGCTAAGTTCTTTATAGATTTTGGACACTAGCCCTTTATTAAGATTTTATTTTTAAGTAATCTCTATACCCCACATGGGGCTTGAACTTACAACACCAAAATCAAGAGTTGCATGCTCTACTGACTCAGCCAGCCAGGCACCCCTACTATGTTTTACCTCAGTATCTAGGATATTGATTTTCACTCAGTAGAAGAAAAATGATGAATAGATAAAAGCAAACATGAACGTAGCTATAAATGTGTTCGGTTGGCTCTAGGCTAAAGCTGATAATGTTTGCTTGGGTGTTTCTTCTCTAAGACTTGGTATTTATTACTTTCTCTTGCCTTCCTGGTTGTTGCTCTTCTGCTTTTTCCCCATCAAGGATAGGTTCCTGAGACTATCACAAATTAAATTATGCCAAGATATAAAGGACTGAAAAAATCCCAAAGGAGTTTCATTTATGCCTGGAAAAGGTATTAAGTTGAAGAATGATGATGTCATTGAGTTAACCAAGATGATCTTACTTGGAGAAGTGGACCAAGAAAGCAGTGCTTCTCCCCCTCCCCCTCTTCTTCCTCCACCCCCTCTCCTTCCCCCTCCCCTCCCCTTCCCCCTCCCTTTCCTCCTTTTCCTCCTCCTCCTCCTCCTTCTTCTTCAGATTTAGTTATATATGAGAGAGAGAGCGAGAGAGCAGGTGAGGGGCAGAGGGAGAAGCAGACTCCCTGCTGAACAGGGAGTCTGATCTGGGGCTCTATGCAGGGCTTGATCCTGGGACTCAGTCTCAGGACTCCAGGACTCCAGGTTCATGTCCTGAGTGGAAGGCAGACACTTAACTGACTGAGCCACTCAGGAGCCCAAGAAAGCAGCGCTTCTTAAATTCCTCTATGCCTGAATTTTGAAACATATTTTACCTTGTAAAAGATATAGGTGTGGCTAATTATGATTAGGAATGGGGGATTTGGATGAGTCTTGGCTCTGCCAATGCAGTGGCCCTGGATCACATAAAATGAATTTTAAATTCTGTATCTATAAAAATAACTCTGAAGTCCTCCTAAGGTTTTTTATTCACTTTTTCTAAGATATCAGTTGAAGCCAAAATTTGAAAAGTTATTTCAGACTCCAGAGCTAGAACTGAATACCAACTAGGAACATGAAGAACAGACAACTAAGTAGTTGATTTTAGGGATCTCCCTGACACTTTATAAACTAACTAACTAACTTCCTTCCTTCCTTCCTTCCTTCCTTCCTCTCTCTCTCTCTCTTTTAATCTGAAGCTAGGATTGAGATGAGGATAAGGAGGGAGTCTAGGAGTATAAGCCGTTTCATGTATCCAAAACTGGGGATAGACAGGCAAAATATATGGGAGAAGGTTATTATATAGAAGGAAGAAAAAGAGAGAGAGAATATGAAAAAGAAAAAAAGGCGAGAGCAAAAACATTCAGGAGCTAACCTGAGCACATTAAATACCACATGTCATTAACTGTTGGAAAAATAGACATATCCCTCAAAACCCAAGTGCATAGTAACAGATGTAAACATTTTCTGTAAAGATCCACTCCATCCTGGGTTCATGTCTGTTTATGATTGATGACAGCTACATCTTGGCCCTAAAGGACAATCTTTATTCACATCACTCAGCAAGGCTAGTTTTAATTGCCTAAATATAATTCAATCTTCAGAGTCCATATTCTTAACTAGGAAATGTCAACATTGGACTTGGCCAATGAAACATCAAGGGGAAGAGAGCTACCCTTCTTTCAAACTTTCTCATAATGTGGATCATAAACAGAACCTTCTACTGACCGGTTCTTACTTTTTTCTCCTCTTTGTTTTCCATAGGATAAAGTTATACAAAAACAGAATATATTTATCAGCTACTTATTTTCATCCTTCACTCTGATCTGTAGTAATCAGAAAAAAATTTAATGTTAATTGGATATTGCCCACTGTTAAGCACTTTGAT